>NC_090216.1:6700000-6837500 GCF_033026475.1 Channa argus
TGAGTGGGATATTTGGCTGTTTATTTCTGATATTTTAAAAGTATGAAGAGAAAGTTAAACCTCCCAAATCTCACACCTCGCTTGGCTTGAGTGAGCCGCCAGGTTAACGTCGTAAAATGGGGCGAGCAGGAACAAAATGGAAAGAAGAAGTTTGTTTTGTTTTTTGAAAGTGAGAAAAAAAAAAAAAAAAGAATGGAGCAGCCAGAGGAGCAGCTGGCAGACAAAGGTAAAAAATGTCCACATCTGAATGACCTGTCTAACCACCATAATGAAAACAACAAAGTCCCAACAAGTTCTTGGTTCCGGATTCATTTTACATTTTCAACACATTGTGATGTGCTGGACACATACTATACGAGTATAACAAAAACTAATGCAAACATCTCTGAATGTAAGCACACACGAAACTAATGAGGAAACTACTCATGGAATTTTGTTTTTCCCCAATATTCAATATAGGAAAAAATGAACCTTTTGTATATGTGCATGGTGTTGACCCTCAATTACTAGTTCTGCCTTGTGTTAAAAACAAACCAAAACACTCCACACGCCTTTCATGGTGGAATGTCTACTGGCATCAAAAGAGACCAATTACGACAAACAAATGTCCCATCATTGTGAGTGAATGTTGTGGAAATGGCATTGTGTCTGAGCTGAGCACAAAAAAATAAAAATAAAAAAGGACCTGGCCGTGTACAGAGAATTGTTATTGTCACAGGGAAATTGCTTTTCCAGTTGGAAAACGTATTGTATGACCAAACGTTTCACTCTCTCATGATCGCTAAAGCTGAAGGTCAGCATGCCAAAGTCACGGCGTGGTATGTCATTTTTTCTATGGATGAATAGATCCAATCTCCCCATTAACAACAGGCCTATTTAATCCTCTACTACTTTACCTATTAGTGATTTATTTTCTGGTGGAAATTGTGTAACACTATAAGCATGAGAGGAGTTGCCAGCCGTTTGAAAAACATAATATTTATCGAATGCCAAGGAGACTTTCTGGAGAGACGGCCTTCTCTCAGAAATCACAGAAAGTTTGCTTTCATCACTGCGGGCCAGCAGTCAAAGGGCACACAGCTTCCCTGCTCATCTCTCCAACACTCACTCAGGGTGGTTGTATTATCTGGACAATCTATCCCCCCCCCCATTCAAAATGTTTTGCAATACCATCACAGACCAGCAGCTGAAATTACATCCTTTAACAATAAGACAGGAATTCGATAAGACGAGGCACATTCAAGGTTCTTCCCCTCATATTATTTCCAACACACTCCATGAGCCAGACTACCTTTAACCTTGGTCCCTTATATCATCCAGGACTGCTCTGATGATAATGCCATGCATTAGCACTTTGCTGTGCTCGCCTCAGCCATACATGCCTCTCAGCATGCAGGGCATGTTAGCCAACTCTTGATTCCGGGCTCACTGCTGCATTTAACTGCTCTCATTTAGACCCATTCATTAAATAGAAAAAAAAAATTGGAGTCAGAACTTAAAGGTGCTTTTAATGAATGAGATCTGACCTCATACAGCACGACCATCCTTTTCAGCTCAACACAAAAAGTGACAACCCAGACAATGAATTAATTCTTGTCGCTGTCACCGCCGCCCTTTGTGATGTGATCAGCACACTTGTAATTATTAGAGTCTCAGTAATACGGATGTTAAAAGGGACCTCTGGGCAGATGACACTTTGAATGAATAAAATCTGAATTTATGTCTGCAGTGGATTTAGCAATAACTGAGGGCCTGTTTAAATTGTTTGACAAAATGACTAGCCCTGTTGAATTACCCTATTGTACTTGTGTATAAATGTTGTGTGCGCAGTAAAACTGTTTACTGGAGCTACTCCAGCGCCTCCCAACTGCATCGTGTTACTGAAAACACAATGAAAATATTGAAGGACTGTCATGATGATCACAAACAACTCCCTGTTTAGCAGCCTTGAAAGAATGGATGGGAAATGGGTTGCTTTAGAAAGCATCCATTATTCATTAAGCACTGTACTAGTCCATGTCAACAACCTCTGTAGTGACACAGCCAAACCATTCTACTTTCCCCCTTTCACTCACCGTTTCTCCCATGCCTTTCATCTCTTCTCTATGATCTGTGGCCAAACACTTAAAAAGCTATAAATTGTAAAACATCCAACAAAAACCTTTTAGACTCCAGATGTATTTGATGTCAGAGTTTTAAAAGCATACGATCCAACATTCACATTTCAATAAAGACAGGGGCCACTGCGGCCGAGCATTTTATGAGGTGCAAGTAATAAATATATACATCTCATCTCATGTGTGCTGACACACTGCACAGAAACAATTATCTGATGTTACATGCAGAGGCTGATGACATAAGTCGCAGGAATGGGTGTAACCACGCTGCACCTCCAGCCATCCTTCAGAGTTTATGGTGCCGCAGAAGTAAGGGGAAGGTGATCACTCTTTCTACAAGTGCCACGCCAGCTGTGTTTGGAATCAGTTAAGGGCCACTTCTCATGGTTGTGTGCAACGAAGAACACTCAAGTTCAATGCTGTTTTAATGCATATTTCAGAGCGACACTTACCAGCAAAATATATGTCTTTTAGCAATCAAAAGTAATAAAATATAAGTGCAAAAATAAGCTTCTGTTTCACTCTCCATGCATCATCTTGTAACCTTAAATATCTGGTGCGTGAGCGTGATGTCTTCTGTGCCTATGAAATGCCTGCATCTGAGATCAAACCAACAGCTTTCAAGGAAATCTACAACAGCTTTTTGCTTTGTGTCTTGGCTGTCAAAGCAATATTAGCCATGTTCCCAGCCTCTGGCGTTCCCTTTGTTTTCCATAGAAAACCAAAGATTTGTTTTTCCCAAGCCATTCAATCAGATAAAATAAAGTGGACTGTGGCATGTTTGTAGGCCAGAGCTGAACATATTTGCTTTCACGTCACTTAAAACCAGGCCACATACTGTAGCCCAGGGAGTTAATCTGTGCTGGGCTCCACCCTGATTTCCCTGAGCAGGTCTCCACATTAGGTTGCCATATTTTGGCCTAAGAAAAAGAAAAGAGATTAATTCAATAAAGTCACATCTGTCTACATAGTTAAGAATGGGAATGCGAATGTGTTACTATAACAAACATGCTTTGGCAGTTTTTCCTTTTTCTACAGCCTTAAGACACAGAGTAGAAAGGCCACCAGCTCAGTCTCGCTAAAATGTGTCTTTTGAGAGCTTTGTGCTGTCCTCACACAAAGTGAAATACCATAAAACAGACAAACGATGTGTTGCCAAGAAGCGGAGTACAACACTTTTATCACGAACAGCTGTTGGAGTGACATCATGCGGTACTTCCCTGTCTCACAGTCTAGTTTAAAATGAGGGATTCCCAGACTAGAGATTGGGAAACTCAGCCTCTTAAGATCAATGTCACAGAATGAGACGTGATGAGACGGAATACTTCTGTTGCACAAAACCACAAGTAACTTTTCTGATGCTTCTCTTGTTCTGCATTTGTCTTGCTAAGTCATGAACACTTTCTGTTGTCCTGTCTACCTTCTAAGGCTTGTGACACGTCGAGTCTCTTTCACTGTAGTTTTTGCTTTGTATTTTGCACTATGTGACAATAGTCGGACCAGCGTCGGCGGCCTTTTGGCTGATTCAGCCAGTTCAAGCAGTTGACGAGAGGGATCGATCGGATTGGTTTACTGAATCTGTGCAAGAGAATTAACCGAGGGTTGACAACACCTGTAGTGCAATTTACAACTTTTTGTGATCTAACAAATTCTCAATTAGAAGTAGCTGTATATATATATATATATATATATATATATATATATATATATATATATATATATATATATATATATATATATATATATATATATATATATATATATATATATATATATATATATATATATATATGTGTATGTATGTGTGTGTGTATATATATATATATATATATATATATATATATATATATATATATATATATATATATATATATATATATATATATATATATATATATATATATATATGTGTGTGTATGTGTATATATATATATATATATATATGTGTATGTGTATGTGTATGTGTATATATATATATATATATATATGTGTATGTGTATGTGTATATATATATATATATATATATATATATATATATGTGTGTGTGTGTGTGTGTGTGTAGGGAGCAGGAGGGGTGTGTGTATGCAGAGGTTATGCTTTGTTTAGGATTGTAAAGCCAAAGTCTTCAAACAGGCTCAGAATGTACAGTTATGTTCAATAGCTGAACCCCCGTTATTCCCAGTTTTTCTTTGTGTAAAAACATAATTAAAATCACATGATCTTAGCAGGTCTTAGCATTAGGCAAATAGAACCTCAGACCAAAAAACAACTTGGGAAAAACGTGGGCAATACTAAGTACCCCATGATTCAACAGCTGGATCCACCTTTTGCAGCAATAACTTGAACTAACCATTTCCTGTATGACTTGATCAGCCTCTCACATCATAGTGGAGGAATTCTGTCCCGTCCTTCAACATTACTTCAGTTCATTGAGGGTTTTGGTCATTCACTTCTGCACAGCTCTATTATGATTTGTTTAGATGCAGTTTTGTGAACCTCAGTCGTGCTTTCATGTTGTTTTTAGACAGAAGAGGTTTTCTCCTGACAACCCTTCCAAACCAAACAGACTTGTTCAGGCTTCTTTTTAACTGTGCAATTATGCACTTGAACACCTCACATGCTTAGTGAGCCTATGCCTACTGTATGCATCGTCTGACCTTGGGAGGGATGTGCTGGGACGTCCACTTCAGAATAATCTCTCTCACTGTAGAATGTTGAACTTCAACTTGTTACAAACGGGCTAAATGCTAAAAGGGCCAACAAACTATTGCTATTGCTGCTTGCTATTTCTTTCTTGGTTCAGTTTTATTAATAATGGTATTGTCAAAAAATGTATGTTGTTTTTCGTCTGAGGTTTTATTTCACCTGCTACCTTCAGAGGATTTTTTAAAATGTTTTAACCCAAAATAACAGAATAAAAAGAGTGGGTACTCTATGTGCTAGCTGGCCATTGGCTATAGTCTTTGGGACGTGGTGCCCCTTTTCCGCCCAGAACAGGGTGGCGATATATTCGACCTTTAAGCTGAGCTTGTTGTGTCTCTAAGGCTCAAACCCATGAACAAGGATCACAAGTAAATACTGCTTCACTTTAAGGTATCGCAAACATTTTCTTTTCTTTGCCATCCCCTGATTTTATCACTGCAGCTAACAAGGGATAACCTTCATGACCAATTAATCCACTGACTGTTCATCATATGGTGATTAAATCATCAGAAAATCATAACAAATAATTAAACAGTCCACACCCGTAAAGCTTTCGGTCATCCAATCCATTAGTGGAGTAGCAGCTCAGTGCGACAAATGGCAAAGAAGACAGGTGTTAGAGATTCTGGGGGGTTTCATTCTGTTCAGGAATTTAATTTTAGCCCCCACTGAAAGTTTTCTACTGTGTCTCACGTGATTTGCCTTACTGTTATCTCAGAGACGCATTTTACAAAGCCTCCTTTGAACAGATAGTGGGTGAGTTCAAAAAAAAAAAAAAAGGGGGGAGGGGGAGCTTGATCTCCTTCCAGCTGTTTCAGTGCTTCAGTACAGTTATCCATCCCAAACTTTCAAGTGCTGCTGTGGGGATTTGCAGAGCTGTACACTGACTCTTAAGCAGCCATGTGTTTAATGGGGGGGGGCCGCAACCTTTACTGTGTCACTGAGGTCCCACTTTTGTGCACGTCCTACTGGCACCTCACGTGTTTTGCTTCCGTTTTTGCTGTGGTTGTTGCTTTCTAACACTTGTTTAAACATACTACACACTTTTTTCTCTTTGAATACATTGAAACATTGCATCTAACACAAGCTGTAAAACACTCAACAACTCCTCCCCTCGACTTTACTGTTTTTAAAACTCATTTTAACCCAACTTCATAATAAAATGACTCCTCACTATCATTACTGAATCTTATAAGCCCGGTGCTAAGAGGCAGGCTGCAGGTTCTGCATTCTGTAGTCTTAGCCACAAGCACAAACAAGCCTACGGTTGCAACACACTGCAGCTTAATGTGCTTTAGCAAGCTTCCACTGGGTCAAGCAGAAAAATACCAGTTGGGATACAAATGCTGTTTGTATCAAAAGGCGGATATTACTATTACAAATTCCATGCCTAATTCATGAGTCCTTCTTAGATCCCTAGCTAGAACCGTTTCTGCCAGGAAATATATGACAAGTTCTGGGTCAGACCAGGCTTATCCCTAATTGTCGTGACTTTACACCAATTACTTCCTTCTCCGCCTAGTTAAGGGAAAAAAGCATACCTTCGAGCACAGTGTAGTTAATGTGGTTACAGCCTCAGAGAGAGAGCTGGCACAGCGTGTAGCCTTGCCGTGGCAGCGCAAAGCGGAATCAGAGTGTTTCTGAGACTTAGAGAGAGGTGGCGGATAGATAGAGGGAGGCTGAGCCGCTCCGATTAACTCCAGGGGTGGCAATTTAAGGTTTATACCCAACAAACTGTTAGATACTCCAGGTATGCACCACGCGCTGCTCTCCACCTCACTGTGGATTTTCATTAATCGTCGCATCTGTTGCGTTTCTGCGCAGCACACCCACACTCGAAAAACATACACTTCCCAATCATTCCAATATGCCACTTCACAGTTTTAACTATAGCTGGAAAAACTACAAAAGAACATGTTGGCAGTGGGTGAACAGCAATGAAAATAGCTACTGCAATTTTAAACCTGTTGAGTAGTTGGACCGTTTTCTAGAAGAAGAAAATAAATATACTGAATGTTTGTTATCGGATTTAAATCTCCTAGGTAAATGTAGTCAAACACACATTATACATAATGCAGTCACATCAAAGACTTCACAAAAAGGAAGAGCAGAACATACAGGTCATTTTGACTGAACTAAGGCTTAAAAGTACAAATTGCTGTCACAAAACAGGGTTTATCTGGATTTAAAGGTGAATAGTAAAAAGATGAAAGCTAAATCCATCTGCCAACAGTGCTCAGCAGTCAAATGTTATTTCTCCCTGCTCCTTACAGTCTCATTTGTCCTGGGGAGCAGTGACTATTTGTTTATTTCCTTTCGTCCTCATTAAGTTCTGCCAAAGCAATTGCGGTTCCTTCCAGGGCCCGTACAGTTTGGCTGACAAGGAATTCAGAGAGACATATTTAAAACAGACGGAGACAAAAGAGAAAGTAAAGACAGTAAATGAGGAAGAGAATGATATACCATGTGGCTGTTCTGTGAATATGAAAATGTTTATAATGAAGCCAAAAGGGTGCTGGAAATTGATAACTACAGTCTTTTTTTTTTTTTTTTAGTGCAATCGATAGCGGATTGTTATGAGTGTGTGACTGGTCCTAATCAATAAAAGCTATGTGCTGTATTGGCTGGTATTGTGCCCATGGAAAGACAGCTGACCCTTTCTAAACTTGGCAGAGCTGACACGTTCGGTCCGAGCCTTCATTTCCCCCTGGGCAGAAATCAGGTGTGTCTGAGGATGTGGCCTTTCTAACGAGGGGGAGAACGGACCGCTGTTTAAACCCACTGCTAAACATCTTACATGACGAAAGGCTGAGCTCGCATGTTTCAGGCGTTCACTACATTAAGTGAAGGTCATATTAAGTTAAAATGGCCACATTAAAAACATGCTTTCATTTCTCACGTGCTCATTTCACAGGCAGCTTTGCTGAATGTGCAGCACTTTGCCCTGTCGCACTGACTACAAGAATCATAGGATGTAATTTATCAGTATCTCCATACCATCAATAAACCTGGCCTGCTGCCAAATGTTGTAGGTTTACAGCCCAGCATTAAGGCCCTAGAGTCTGTGAATACAGACCAGAGAAGAAGCAAGTGACTAAATGGAACATGTGAAGATAAAAATATAAAGAATTAGTTACACTGATACTGCAGATGCTTCAGAAACATGCTTAAATTGAAGTCAGATGTATTGGCTGTGTTCTCCTGTAATCGTCAGTGGAGCAGGTTCATTTTTCTCAGTTGCAGCCTTGGGTGCAGCCATTCATTTCCCTTTACCCTGACCAGGGATCCCTGAGATGATGATCTGCTGCTGACCCTGACCTCCCTGAGAAGAGACCCTCCATGTGGGGATTCATGTCATGCCCTACAAAACCACAACAACATTGATCTTGTAGCCAATATTGCATTTGCTAACCCCTCATGAAACAAGAGAACATTTCAAGACTCCAAAGCCAGGACATGACTCCAGTAACAAGTCTTAGCAGATCCATCCATGATACCTGAAGTCCCAATACATCCCTCTGTTCACCGACGTGTTCAAACTGGCTCAGCCCACATAGACAAACATTCAGCTGCCGAATAAAAATTAAAGAATGCCAATCTTTATTATTGTGACGGAGACCGAAGACAAATTAGATAAGCCAGAGAAAACAAAGACAGAAACTCCGAACGCCCGCTCCATCAAACCACACTGACGCACCGTGGGTTCATTTGTCAAAAGCCATCGCGAATTTAACACGAAAAACCAAAATCGCCTTCTTATCAGGCGATGTGCGCGCACGTGAAATGGACGGTTCATGTGGACCATCAACCGCGCGCAGCTGTGCGTACCGGGCAGGTAACACGGCGATGTCTGCTGACAGAAAAACATGACGGCGAATTGGACGCTTCGCACTCGTTCACTACGTGTCAACATGCCGAAAACGGCGCGATAACGTAAGAGTAGCCACGCCACTCACCTTTGCGGCTTTAGCCGGGAATCCTGAGTGTCTTGGAAAAGGCGAGGCGGTGTTGCAGCGTTGTCGCCTGTCAGCGGATGGCAGGAGTTTGTGTTTACTCCAACATAACAGAAGTGGCTGTCAGCGGCCACACACTCACACTCACACACACACATCCTCTTTCCCTGTTTGGAAAAATGAGGGAGCCCCCGTCTGGCCACAAACGTTACTATACCTGGGAATGAGACCTGGGAAACCAGTACGTTTCAACAAAAGACATTTCAAGGTTTTATTTAAATTTTATTTATATCAATGATCAAAATGGTATTGTCTAAAAAAAGCAGACTATATAACATTATTAACAATGACAAATATGTAGGTAATTCATAAAAGTATCTATTTTTAAATTGTTTAGTGGTTACATTTTTTTTTTTTTTTTTGGCAACATGGTCTGCTGGGCTGTAAAGAGAACATGATGTTGGCCAAATGAGGAAAAGAGTGCAAAAAGTTAGGACGGGTATATATTATTGTAGATTTCCCTCTGCAGTGTGATGTAATAATGTAACCCACTGAACTGAATTCGAGAGCTCAATATGTGCCTCTCCCTGAAATGAGATTTTACTGTCACCAGTTTAACCACACATTCCTGGACATCTCTTCATCACTTCTTATCTGCCATTACCAGACGTCACTAGAGCTCCTACTGCCTAATGACCTAAAGTAGATGAATTGTGTGTCATAAAACAAAGGCACCAACCAGGTGTAAAACAGTGTATAATACAATGGATCCATTTTCTGTGAGATTTACTTTTTTATTTATATACCAATTCTTTTAAAAGTCACACTGACAACCTCCCTATTCGTGACTCAAACACGAAGCCTCTGAATTGAAACCAGGCACTATCATAACCATGATGTGATCACATCATCATTCCCGTAACTTTTATTTAGTGACACAGGTAAATAATTAATCCGCACTGTGTTTTATGAGCCTATAATTTAGAAATGGGACCTTGACTTCAGTGCCGTGAACATGCCTTGAAAACACCCAACAACTTTTTACATGTCCTAAATCTGCAATGGATAGTTGGTCTACTATACACCTGATGGCACATTCTTTACATCCCTGGAGCCGACGTGGCATAATTTTCATCTGTTGGGAAAAGCTGGTGTGCCTACCATGACAACCAACACAGTCTTTATCCTGTGAAACCAAAGGTCACAGTCATAATCAAGAAAGTTTATGACCTGCAGTTCACATTTCACTCCACCCAGGAAGGTAATTCACACACTGAATCCACAGAGGATCACAGCGTCCCATTCAACTTCCAAGGCTCAGAGAACAGACGAAGGGATTTACATTTAACAACTGGAACACAGCAATGCCTTCCCTTCAGAAGACCTTATTTTTCATTTCCAGTGCGGTGGTTACTGCCGTAGCTGTTGGGGTGTTGGGATACGCCATGTCAAGACAGTGGGCTATAATGACCCTACAGTGCCAAAGTGGAGGAATTGGCATCATTAATGGATCTGCCACAATCACTTTGGGGCTTTTCTTTGGAAACTTGGATAGAGTTCAATGCCCCTTTGGAGGCACTAATACTTTGGACGGTAAGTTTTGGCCAGTTCAAATAAATCACGCTATTTTACATCTACAAAATGAGAGGATACAAATTTTTTGAGATATCTGTCTCTGAAACGGCCCTAAATCGACAGCACTGTAAAAGTACATTTCCCTGTGACTTTGGGGGACTGTTAAACTGTTAAAACTGACTGTTAAAACTGTTGGAAGCATCAAAACAAGGCAAATACAATCAAACCTGTCTACATGATTGCAGCTGGAGGTTAATGAGGAAATATTGGTTTGACATCATTTGCCCGCCAATTGTAACTAAACTAATGTCTTCAAATATGTTCTCACACAGTTAATGTCTGCTCACATCCTTTCACCGGCCTCTACTGTATCATAATCAATGTAAGCGTCACTAAATTCTACATTTGTAATATTCTTGCACTGTGTGTGTGTGTGTGTGTGTGTGTGTGTGTGTGTAGTTTTTCCTGTGTTGTTAAAAATAGGAGGCTCCCATGTTGCCCTACACGGTTTGCTTCTGGGCCTGTTGGTCCTGTGTCTTCTGTTTTCTGCCGGCACCATCCTTATTGCCCTGTACAACAGTGTCAGCAACCCTTATGAGACCTACATGGGGCCTATAGGTATCTACACCTGCAGCTCGCTCAGCAGTAAGTCACACAAATGTTACATAACAAATCACTGCTGAATACTTTTTAAACAGAGTTCAATTTGTAACGGTGCAGTGCTGTGCTCCACAGCGTGCCTGTCAGTTGTGGTCCTGATCATATTTGTGGTGAATGTCAGTGTGACCAGCATGGCAGAGGATTTGGTAAAGAACTTTGAAGACACCATAGAGCTGGACAACAAGTCTTCAGAGATGCAGCTGGGATACTACCTAGTTATCCCGTTCACAGTGTTGTCTCTAGCTGCCATTGCCTTGATCTTTATGTACGATCACGCAGCTTACACACATAGGCGAGAACAGCAGAGGCCCACTGAGGATGCACCAAAGGAAATAATGATGTATTAGTGGCACTGGAGTTGTGTTTCAGTGACATTTCATGCGCATCAGGACTTTCTGGAGTAGCTCAGTGTCATGGGACATTACATAGAGAGGTTGTAATTATGTATGTAATGTAAAAAACTCATGTGCAGCGCATTTAGTGTCCAATGAGTAGGAATAGATTGGTTGCATTTAGTGTTGACATATTAGAAAAATGGTCTGATAAAATATTGTCACAATATGATATTTTAAATGCAGCCACATTACAGACAGTGGTTTGTAATATCGTTGAGTTTATAATCAATTTTTTTAATTGTATATAAAAATCAATATGTAAAGTTAGTTTAAAAAAAGGTTTCAAATCTTATTTATATTGAGTATTGTTTTGTCAGCTTTACATGATAAATGTTAACTTTTTTTGGAAATCAAATGCATCTTCACACCTTTAATACATCAACTTTCTGATTTACTCAAGTCCAATGGTGTTTTTGTTATTTATGTGCCAGATAAATCGGATTTTGGGAAAAAGGCAAAGGTTAAATTGGAATAAAATGTGAAAGAACTTATGGAAGTCAGAGGATTTGAGGGGATTCATTGATCTTTGCTGCCCTCTGTTGCTGAGATGATGTAAAAGTAAGGAGTCATGTCCATCCATCCATCCATCATCACAGGATAAGGGGGGGGCTAGAGTCTATCCAAGCTGCCATCGGTGAAAGGCGGGGCACATCCGGGACAGGGGTCGCCAGTCTATCCAAGGGCCACAAAGAGACACACAACCATTCACACCTACAGGCAATTTTAGATTTACCAATTAACCAAACCTGCATGTGGGAAGGAACCTACGCAAGCACACAGAAAACATGCAAACCCCACATGAAAAGGACACAACCGCCAGGGCACAACTAACCCGTCCAACACCAGAGTCAAGTCTTTAAATAATAACTAATAATTTGGTTATGCTGGTATATTTTTGGCAAATGACCTTCCTAAAGAAAGACAGAATGCAAACAAAAGCTTTTTTAGATTCCCAGGAGGGAGCGATGACAAAGGACACACATGACTGTAAACCTAACCTGATGAACTTTAAATGGGTTAATGTTACAATGATGCAGCTACCACATAAAGTGGTAGAAGCAGGACCTTTTAACAACTTATTAACATTTAGCCTTTTTAACCATTTATCCATCACTTTTCAAGGGTTTCATTACACTGGTTTCATTAATCTTTTCAACTTTTTCAGCTGAAGAGCATCTAAATCTTAAGTATGTGTTTAAACAATTTACCCATTGGTGTTAAATGAAATAAATGGCAGCATTCAATCATGTATCCATCGCTTCTGACATACATTTTAAGAGATTTTTTTTACTCTAATATTTTTTATTGTTGTTCCATTAGGTCACTGCTTCTGGACTATTAAATATTATTGACTGGATACTTTTCAGCCAGTTCAACTACTTATCCATCTGAGTAACATCGTCAAAACTTTCTTTTATTATTTCAACTATTTATCCAGACATTTTGACTCACTATTTGAAGTTATTATTTGAGGATAAACAGTTGGATATCAGTGATCAAAATGGTATTGTCTAAAACAACTGTATAAATAACAATATGTCAAATATGTAAGTAGTTAATGAAATTCTCTAATTTTAAATAATTTAGTGGTTAAATTCTTTGTGTAAAGAGAACATTTATATAAATAAAGCGTTAAGAGATAAATCTAATCTTTTGGCCCATTTACTTATTTTAATCTGTAGCTCTCTTGCTAAGGCAGTGGTCCACGGACCGCAGGGTCAGTGGTACGATCCCCACCCGGCTATATGTCGAAGTGTCTCTGACCATAGGCCACCATAGAGTTGGTGGTTTGCGCACCGCTCTTCCTCACCAGAGTGTCCCTGGGCAAGACACTGATCTCCCAACAGCCCATCCCCAGCCAGACAGTGCCGGTCCAAGCCCGGTAGAAATTGTGGAGGGTTGTGTCAGGAAGGGCATCCGGCATAAAAAACTGTGCCACATCAACATTCAGTCAGTGATCCGCTGTGGCGACCCTGAACTCACAGGATAATCCGAAAAGACAAAGTAAATAAATGAATAAATAAATAAATAAATACATACATACATTTGGTCAAATCATTAGAACTACCACTTACTATATTACATTCAACTATGACCTCAGTAATAATCACATAGTTAAATTATCACCTTTTCGACAGTGTCAACTGAAAAATTGGGAGATTAAAACCTTGTTAAAGTAGAGGTGCTGTTAGATTGTACAGCTGTTCCTAATAAAGTGATCAGTGAGGGTATTTAAAAAGGACTTCCAGAAAGGAAGAAAAACATGCTACACTATGCTGACAAATATGGTGATTGGACCCAAGCTTGCTGGATCTGTAGACTCTGGGATATTTCTTGCTGTGTATTGTCTCCTGGATCTTCAGATGCTCTCACAGCTGTGATTCACATGGCTGTGTTGACATGAGAGCAAGGACAGGGTGTCCTGTTACCGCTTCCCGTGTCCCATCACTCAGAGCCTAAAGTCTGTTTGGACATGCCCTTTCCAGCACCTCTCAGCCCGGCAACCCCTTCTACCTGCCTTCAAAAGAACCACTCTTCCTTCAAGTCTAACACTTCAAGGGAGCTGCGGAAGGATGCGACAATCTGCTTTGTTGTTGTCACTGTGAATGTGTATTAAATTTCTGAGAATGCATGCTTTATGTGATGAATATAACACCCAGAAGAAAATCCACCACAGCATCTGATTTACAAAAGGTAAATGTGAAGTCAACTTTTTGCTTTTGCTCCCTTTGACTGCTGATTGACACGGCAGTGAAGAGTATTTTCCATTTTAAATATTGATTTTTGTATTTTTCTATCTGATGACGATAAATAACAAATATTGCTGATGTGGTGGAGCGTGCGTTCTCCAGATGAGGCCACATCAAAGCCTGTTTTGGGGCAAAACCACTTGCTGTGAAGCTGATAAGCTCTTCAACACAGTACAGATCTGTCAACCATTAGAGACCCATGAAGAAAAAAATCACCTTTTGAAATTCATCACTGACCCAGTCTGACCCCCGATAGACTGCAACCATTCCAGAACAGAAGACCAAAACTTCTAGAATTATAGATTACACTCAGGCACAGATGAGGAATAAACGGCACCTTATAGGCAGGAATAAATGCATATTAAAATGACATAGGATCCATCAATTCCCAACATCGCCCTGTTTACCAGCTGTATTTAACTGTATCTGTTCCCAATCCTCTCCTATGTGCACTGAGGTGTGGAATAGCTGAACTGCTATTGAGATTGCTGCTCTCGCCGTTTGCTGTGCAAACATCTATTGAATAAAATCAGAGATGGGCAGTAATCGCTTCCTTTCTGCATATTCTCTGTCTCTTGGCTCACCGGAATGGAAAAACCTGGGATTATACAGAAGCCCTGAGCCCTGACCACTCACTCTGTGTGATGGGATTAAAACGGAAACTTTTGTACCTGTGAAACCTTATCCGTCCAAGTCCCGCATTACAAAGGCCTGTGAAACAGACACCTCCAGCTGCAGGGTAGGGGGGGCACACATTCAGTGGAGTCCATGGTAGTGGGGCAAAGCGGGTTGGGGGAAGGGGCCGGGTCTCTCAACATCTCTGGGAGTAAATGTCACAATTAAGAGTTATGGATGGGTGCATGTATGCAGGAGCAGTGCTAGTTTTCACATGTTCCCAAACAATACATGGCTTCTTACCTATGCACAGTGCGATGCACTATTAGAAAGTTCTTCAACTTTCCATTTGATATTCTTATCACTACTCACTGATGACCTTCCCCCTCGACAGTGCCAGTAAAACAACAGGGGGTGTGTACCTGTTGCATTTTCCTATAAAGTAATTTGTTGCATGGTCACTGCTCCATCTTGTTATGCTTTGGCAACAGCGAAGATACAGGATTTTAAGTGCATAACGCAGAACAAGTTTCCACAAAGGTTGGAATGGTATGTAATATGTAAATAAAAAGAGAACTGCTGGACTCTTGTTTACATATGGTTGTTTCTTTGCATGGTAGATTTTAACTTTCATTTGTGGATGCAGCAACAAACTGGTTTTCAGAGGTGTCCTGAGCCCACGCAGTGATTTCATCTACAAAATCATATTTGTTTTTATTGGAGTGCTGCTTGAATGCCTGAAGGTTACATCCATTCAGTATTAGTCTTGGCTTTGTCCCTTGTCTACACAGATATTTACAGATTATCTTAATGACAGTATGTACAAAGGATGATAAAAATCCTCAGATTATTTGCAAGTTTTTGTTCAGAAACTTAATTCAGAAGGGTTTGAACATGTTGATGGCATCATGAGAAATTAACCTTCCGACAACTTTGCTTCTGCAAGTCTCAGTTTCTCTGGGATTCTGTTTTTCAACCCAATCCTTAAACTAACCTGTTTTTTAATTTCTCCCAAATTTATGTTGCCCCCTTTCTAACTTTTACGAGCTGTGTTGCTGGCATCAAATTCACATTGTGGAGACAATGTTCAAAAATCTGTCATATTCATATAATGCATTGTGTTTGCACTGTTTACAATCAAAAACAGATTTGAAATGATTTGCAAATTATTGCATTCTCGTGTTGCTTACATTTTTCTCAGTATCCCAGCTTTTTTGGAAACAGGGTTTGTACAAGAGAAAAACATCAATGTGATGTACTCACACTCAGTCTGACCATGTGCTATTAGAAGGAAAGCGGGTTCCTTTACTTATCTCCATCATTAATCTTAATTTGTCAGTGAAGGCTCAGGCGGAGGTGGAGGGAAGGAGAGAATGAGGAGGGTGAGGAGGGCTAAAAGGTAACTGCACCCCTGCTGCTCCATTATGGTGTCATTCCTCTGTTAACAGAAGATAAGATCTTCTCCAAATCACCTGAAGCCAATTCTCCACTTTGCCTGGATGGAACAGAGAGACGGAGACAAGGGAAAAAGACAGAGAGGTGATCCAGCCCAGTCTCACAAAACCCATGATAGAGACAATCTGAACTAATCTATCTGTCCATACCTGACCAACCCGTCGGTGCTATAAAAAAATGTGCTTGATGCCGGATGAAAGCTTCCTGCCAGAGTGATAAATGAAGGGAAGGCTGAGCACTTTCACTGCCCCATGCCGTTTGACACCATCGTTGATTAATCTGTCTCTGATTGGCAGGTGTGATAGATATCAGTAGGCGCAACACGTAGGGACAAACAGGTAACCTACTGACACAGTACAGTACACAGCTCAAATGAATTGGCACCATTTGACCCGGACACCGACAGACAACAATACATTTTAGCCTCAGCGGCGTTTTAAAATGTCAATGAGAAAATCTTGGAGGGCAGTAAAAGAGCAATAGTGTACTGGTGTACTAGCGTACTCCGTTTATTTTGTGACTGTATTGGTTATAAATCGATACAAGAAACAAAATGAGATGGTAGCTATACAGACATAATTAACTGATAACAGCGCTCATGATTTCTCTTTTTTACACAAAAAATTCTGATTACTGAAAAACAATAAACAATCATACAAACACATTTACAGTACAATACAGTACATTACAGACTGCGACACAGAAAGCACTGATTGGCCACAACACTGAGACCAACCTGTGGTGTGAGTGTTGTGATGGACATGGGTCATCACAAGACAAATAGAACACTGGCCATGATCAGCAGGTGTCAGAAGACAAAATGCAGCTTGCTGTGTACGTAGCTGCATAGAAAAAGTTTGGTCGGAGTGACCATGTTGACCAATCAAATCCACCAGGTGGTATAATGTTGGCACAATTTTCCCAGGGAGTAAAAGACTCTTTGGAAAGTTGCTTTGTTTTTTCACCAGGTGGCAGCATTGAATAAATAAATCAACAAAATCAAATGAATTCCTGCCTCAGACTTGTAGTTAATAGCTTTGTTACCTGATTAATAGTAGTAGTAAATAATAAGTAGTTGTAATAGTATATGTGAGTGCACTTTGTTTTACAAAACACTGCAATTCTGTTTATGTCATAGAAGCTTGTAATATAGTAAAATAGCACAAACAAAAATGAATAGCGTGCTTATCTCATAACTTCATTTTACATGCGAGTTTATATGAGTGGTTTCATGGGTCGTTTGTGTCTCCATGAGATAAAAGGCTCCTGCGTGAAGGAGGAGCTCACACTGTCACTGGAGCGGGACAGAGATCCATAGATCACAGACACTCAACTGTAACTGAGACACTTACTCACAGACTGCAGGCTGTTCCTCAATCCATGTGACCATAAAACTACAGAGATTCCAGAAGTCTGCACATAGAAATTCTAGTCTGCTGTGTACAGTATTTCCTTAGCCTTGTTTGGGAAGTAAGCATCAACACTGGACAAAGAGTTCCGGTGAATTTACATGTTAAGATAAACATGATAAACCATGTAAAGGTGAATGGTACTAATACTGATCCTGACACCATACCTCATAAAAGCTCTCATCGCCGCATGTCATCAGCCCCTGTCCAAGCTCTCAGAGGATCTGAGTGCACTGAGAGACTTTTTACAGAAGCCAGATGGGGAGAATTGCTAGGGAAAAGTGCATCAAGTGCCCCCTATTGAGCTTTATGAATGGATTAAGGGATTTGCGAAGCTCTGTCACAAGGCTGTCAATCATTCTCACACTCGCCTGAAATTTATGACGCTTACCGCAGAGAAAAATCTTGGGGCTGTTGTCATAAAGAGTATAACTTCATCTGTCATGTTATTCACTGTAACATCGACACAGAGCGATGACATTTTTAAAAAGAGAGACACAAGACACTACAAATTACCACAGCATCTCAATACTTGAAGTTTACCTCCAGGAATGTTGCTGCAATTCAACACCTCTGCACCTCGGTTCCATTTATCATCAAGTTTTCCACCTCTCCTCTGAGCTGTGCCGCTGTGGCATTTTAGCCTGTGATGCAAAGTCCTAAAAGCTGCAATCACCTGTCTTTCTAATAAAACAGAGCTTCTTTGAATAGAGAAGAATTTGATATCAACTTTCTAAATCCTGCATGAGAAACAATGCAGCCGCTCGACAGAAAGCAATGTTCAATGTCATTCAACGTAGACGTGGAGACACGGTGTCTGCTGAAAGGATTCAGAAGTGCTTCAGGCCTGTTTGCATCTGCATGAAACAATTTGTCAGCCTATATAACCAGATGACCCCTAACTCACCTCATGCCTGACCTCCCATCCATTAAGGCATGACCGGGACTTATTATATTTAAATCTTATTTATGTACTGAAAAAAGTGCAACACTGCTACAACAAAGTCCAGTGGGACGAGAAAGTCACTCACAAAATGATCAGACCAGTTTAGCCAGGTCAGCCACTTTATTTGGAGACAAAACCAACAGTGAGTGAACCCAAAATACTGGTAATAATCCCTCACTTACAACTATACGCAGACGTGCTGCACCGTAAGTCAAAGTCGAACTAGCTGGTCTGTAACCTTAGGTTCCTCTTCCTACCAAGTCTGGCTTAGAACAAATCAGGGTTTAAAATTGCTTAGAACAAATCAAGGTTTAAAATTGGCCTGTCACCTGTTCCCACATCTCCCAGATCCTCAATCTCAATCATTTTGATCAGTTAAATGTCATTAAATGTATTGTTATCTATTGGATGACTTTTCAATATTTATTTCACTCCTTTTGTTCTTTAAATAATTACATTTTACATTATGATCTAATAATATAGCATCATCAAAATTTATCAACTCCCAAATGTCAATATTAGTATCAGCTTTAACAATCCAGGTTCAGCTAGACACTAATAAATACAAATACATAAACACACATACTCATGTAAACCCCAGCAAATAAGGAAAAATAAAAAGAATCAAATTAGATGGATCCTTAAATAAACCGCATCCATAATTAGACCATCACAAAAAGACAGAGAAGCGATAATGGTGTAGATAAAGCTCGCAGACCTGTCTTCACCCTCTGCGTCAACTCATCACCTCCTGGTTTGGTGTCAACGAAGGGAGGAAGAGTAGAGAGGGGTGAAGTGGGAGGGAGATGGATGGGGGGGGCTGTGGGTGAAGGGATCACCTTGCCAAATCCGCTGTAAAGGCCTCTGCTCTGTGCACTTAGTGTATCGGCCGGTGCCAACATGTAGTGGGGTGTAGGTCTCCCTGAGGCGACACTCAGACCCCGGCCTCCGTGCCATTGTCATCTGTCCGTCTCTCAGCCTCTCCATCCAGAAATCTGCCTGGAGGAAACTTATTTCCTCCCTCCGCATTCTTCCTCCCTCCATTACCCCCAGGAGGAGCAGGGGAAGTTGTGCCGAAGGGGACTCCCAGGAAGGGTCAGGGGAGTATCAGTGTCGGAGCACAAATGTTAGGGTCTTCCCACTCATGAGATCAGCTACTGATCACTATTAGACACACAGAAGTGAAATCTTGCACGTATACTTGATTTCACTGGATGGAGGATGGTTTGAGCTGCTGCTGCTGGATCTGTGACATTGATTAGAGAGTGATAAGATGTTCGCACACCTCACTGAGTGGAATGGAAAATATGTCATCATCCTGAGACGGGGTCTAGCCGGGCCGTTTCAGTGAGTGCACCCATGTCAGGGTGATGTATGGACACCGTAACACAACCTGTGAGAAGGCATAGGGGGAGAAATGCTGCACTGCCAAGCAGCCTCTCACATTCTGAGTAGAAGAATAGGGGCTGCATGTAAACATTTGAGACTTATCACTCACTTCTCTTCTGGTGATTTATAACCAGCCTGGACAGTCTGTCTGCCAGCCGCCATGTGTGAAAATCTCACAAATCTGACAAAGCTGCACCCGGCCAAACGTATTTAAATTCCAGATACATATATCAGTGATGAGAAGGGAACTGGACATCAGACAGTTCAAACCAAAGGTCAGCCACTCTGCATTTAACACTTTGGATTACACCTTCAGAGGTTTGTCTGACAAAACCCTGCCCTTTGGCTGGTTATGCATTTTGTGAAGCTTGTGAAAAGCCTGTTCCAAGTCGCTTAATGGAAATGGCTTGGGAACTCATTTGTGAGGAACAGTGAGAAAGACACTAAGTCTTGGTGGAATTTCTTGCCCTGGGGATTCCTAAGTGATGTCCATCTCCCCTCAGTCATTCACAGAGCTGAAACTGGAGAACATGACTGACACTTTGAGGTCTCTCACGCACACGCTCTTAAACAATCTACAAATATCCCGTTGTACCTTTAAAAACATATTTTCTCACTTATCTCTTGAGGTACTTGAATAGCTAATACAGCAGAACTGAAGACAGTTTTAACTGTGGGGCCAAAAAATTAACAGGAACAGCTTCGAAATTAAATTTTGCATTATCAAGATACTTGAATTTGATAAAATATTTAATGTGGTGATTTTTAAAAGAAATGGTGACTTACCGGATTAAACAGTAAAACTATTAAAAATACTGAAACTATTTCTTTAGTAGAAATACTTCAAATTAAAAATGTTAGCCTCAAGGTCTGTCAGTCATCCATAGTAACTAGAGCTCTTTCTGGAAAAAGCTGCAATTTTAATTTTAAAACATTATTTTTGTATTGCTGTAATTTCTATTAACCTCAGTTATTAAAGTGAACCTATGTTCAGAAATCTCCTTCAACAAATTTCTCAAAATGTGAGCAACATTAAAAATGTTCCTGAATTTGCCTGAATGATTAGCCAGAGGCAAGTAAGAAAATTACTTCTTAAAGTGCAGATACTCTATTTTACAGTTAATACAATCTCTTTAAATTGTTGCTTTATTGCTTAATTTCAAAGGGACTATGGCTACTGGCAATTTTCAAGGAAAGAGGGTCGTAGTTAACAAGTACCATCTATGAGTCACTTCTTCATTTGGCCACTAATATTAAAGTTATCAACCACAACAAAAATACTAGTGGCCTTAATAATGTCACGGAGGACCAGGGTCATGATGGACACTGTGAGCAGTCTGCAGATACACAGCCAAATGTGATAAACTGTGTGCAGAGGTGATAGAAGCACGCAAATGTTGGCTATAAATGCGAGTATTGGCCTAAATAATTCTCAAGTACAAAAGTAAAAGTACTTTACAAAACCAACTGTGTGTTTTAAACAATAGTGATTGTGGCAATTATGACCAAAGATGGAGAGTAATTAATAAAAAAGGAGGGGCTGATTTAGTTGGTTAACCCTTAATGATATATTACCACCAGGTGGTATTATTGTTGTGGCTGATCGGTGTAACTGCGTGCAGACAGTTGTCTAATTCTGGCGACCACTTTGTTATTAATGAATCCCAGTGGATGATTTTGTTATTATTTTTAATATTTATTTTCTTGCCTCTACGTTTAATGTTTAGTGTTTGTGTTGAAGTAATCGGTGCCACGACCTGCCCAGCAGAGGCCCTCGTTCTCTCTCCTCCTTTCAAACCAGAAACCAAAAACTTCTGCCACCATATCAAAGGCGGATCAAGACAGAATATCCTAAGACACAGTAAAATCGGAGCTGTATGGGAACCATCAAGGTAGAAATGTCTGTGGTGATTTATCCTAGCACGCCTTTTCCACTTTAGACTCATGCCTGCATGTGAAGATTTAAATATGAGATACAGGTGATGGGATTTAAAATGACCCTGACAGACACTTTGAAATATGGGAACATAAATGTACATTCTGTCAAATGGGTAAAATATCACATGGGTAACACATACTGTTCCATACAGCGAACACCTGCCAGCCCCTGGAACGTTGCCCAAACATGGATTCTCACTCACTGTTTTCTGCCAAAGTTGCTAATTCTTAGTCCATAAACCAATTTGCGCCTCACTGCCTCCATAACCTGAGCAGTAAAACTATTCAGTATGTGATTCCAAACATTATTGCTTGTGCTTTTCAAATTCTGTCTAATCCTGTTGTTAAGTGTGACACACACACTTAACAAAGGAATGCTTCTTTGGTGTGCTTAAGCACAACCTGCTGAGAAGAGAGTTCTGCTTGCCATAAGATGTCAGAATAATCAGATCAGAGTGTTCAGGAGTTGGCGTGGCCTCAAAGAGCTAGTCATCATGTATGACAAAGCCTCAGTCTGCAACCGGGACAGAGCAGAAAACAAGAGCACGTCTGTAAGCTCACTGGACCAGGAGAGACCAAACAATTTTTATTCAAAGATAATTAACATGTGAAGTTTTTCTTCAGATAAATCTTCAATGTTCACGACACAGCTCTTTACTGAAACTTGTCTGCTGTGAGGGAAGCTCACGTAGTCCAGTAAGAAAAAGCTAACAGGGGGTTTGCTCTGTTCGTAATGGATGCAAACTCAATTTTTTCTCATGTGCACTCAGAACAGGCAAAGCTGATAAAGTCTAAAACATGAGATACATATAGACAGTATCTGACCACCTTTACATCATTGGAATCAAAAGTGAAACAATTACTTATTTATTCATTTAGTATATAAACAGAGAGATGACCTGCAAATACTTTGATGATTGAATCCTTTTTCATGTAGAAAAGCCCCACAGATGCTCTCAGTCCAGCCTCCACGTTGTGAAGATGCTGCTCTTTGTCTCATAGCAGTAAACTGATGTTGAAAACAAAACAAAACACCACATTTCTTTTTTTTTTCAGAAAGTGTGATACCTCATGTGTTCTATAAAAACAAAATATGCAAGTGAGCTGGAGTTAACTACCAGTGTTCTTTCTACATTAGGAGTGACTTGAAATTCATTGTTTTACTGTCTGTGTGAGATACAGCACAAGCTAAAGTTCCATAAACAAATACAACTGACTTTACAATATATAAGGGAACAGAGATAACGTAAATCTTTATAGTGTACATTTGCAAAATCAAAACCTTTGCTAAGATGCTAATTTGCTAAGATGCACATAATCCTTGAGACAAATGAGCCAAGACAACTGGGAGTCAATGGCACAACTTCTTTCCTATTTTTAAGGTGATTATTATTTAAAACTCTTCATCAGTCCCAAATGTGGGTCTGCGGAGTTGTTGACTGTAAATAAGTGTGTGACCTGACCTGCAGGTTGCACTTCTCTCACAGAAAAGTGAGACAAGAACAACCTGAAAGGCCTTTTTTTTTTTTTTTTTATCTTTAGACTTCGATGTATATCTGAGAAAGATCTTGAGAAATGCGATTAAATAATGTGCAAACCGTGCTGAGCTATTTCTAGCAAATGCCAAAGCTTCAATTTACTCTCTTGTCCACGTACATCAGGCATTTGTTTCCTCATTCATACCAGCTTATTAAAAACCGCCCTTTCACTTGAGAATCGGTGAGGATGTGGGGCTTTGTTGGAAAATGTTGGGACATACGATATGGACTTTGGCAGAGCAGTCTAATGAAGGATGCATTGTCTGCGAGAGCAAGCTTTTTTCTGTCTTACAGAAATGCTGACAGCTTCCCCGGCTGTGGCATGAGCTTGGCCTTTAATCAGAAACAACACTGTACACCTGATCATTCTGTTTACACCAGAACCAGAGCAGCTTCACGCTGTTACAATGTCACCATTATCTCAGCAAACACTTCTCGCATGAAACACCAAAACAGAGATTTCTCTCTTGTTTTCAGAGAGATTTGATTGATTTCTTTTAAGCGACGTAAATATGGAATTTGATCTTCATGGCCAAAAATAAAACCATGGGGCTTTCATGCATCTGCAGTTAAATGCACATTTTATTGCAGGCTCCAATACATCCATGAGTAGCATGATTCATCTGAGGTTAATTTGAAGCTGTTGGTTGTCCCTGAGGTCTGACTGTGCAGGTGGCTCTTTTCATTAAACCTAAATGCTTGATGATTGTGCTCTTCATTAAAGGCTGTCCAGTAATGTGGGTCTGAGATGATTGCTCGTGCAGTGGTTAAATATAGTGGTTGGACAAGGCCTCTGCCGCCGCGTAATGAGAAACGCCAACAGAGCCGGGGCTATTACGCTGTCAGTGCTCGTACCATTACGTGCTATTAAAAACAGCACAACTCTCTGATTCATCCTCATTATATTTATTGGATAGATGGGCCCGATCTAATTGCAGGAGCAATCCAGCCTCAACAGAGGCCATTTCTGTAGGATTCTGCAGGCACACTCCTTTATTTAGTGATATTTATACAATGACGGATTGATAAATTCAGTAAAACGAAACAAAGGCTTGGGTGACCATGAGATTTATTTATTTTTTTACCCTTCTTGTGAATAAAAATTGTTCACGGAGGATAATGTAATCTATGGTATTTCCTCTGATCATTTGGCGAGAGACAAATGCTGAGCTGTCATTAGAGAGTAGCTTATTAAAGCTCCCAGTGTGGACTTGTATGCAGAGGACAACCACTTGTCCCTCCCCTTTGATCGAACTCTCTCTGCAGTGTCCACAGGGTCCAGCTCTGACTCTGCTGAACGCTGACTGCTAAGCCTCTCAGGTACGGATGTCAAACAAAAAGGGGGATTACACCATCCAGCCACACATGCTCAGACACCAGTTTGTAGCCCTGAGACAAAACCAACAAAGCATCTTCACTCTGCTCATTTGTGAACATCATTAATGGTTAATCATATTCAAATGGATCTTGGGGAGGCATTTGAAAAGCCCACCAGTATGCAGATAGAGGCCCTGCCCTCTAGGACATGTCCCAAGGTGGCTCTCTGCTCCTGGTATGAGTCCCCTGTGGGCCTGTGAACATGTCATGGCCCACCATCCTGCAGACAGACAGGTCCGTCAGTGGGGGTGTACACTAGACTGGCAGACTACCTTGCTAACTACTGTCCCTCCCCCCCTCTATTGTGACTTAACTGATGGTCACAAGGCCCATTAGCATAATGATAAGGGATAGTGACACCTTTCTTTGAATTCTATCAGGTAGCCTGAAAGCTCATTGCAATGAAAGGAATAATTACACAATTTAAATGGGGAGGGGCATTGACAGTTGCACAAAGCTATCTGGCCAAGGCCTGACCCACCTAATTAAGACAGTGTCCCATCAATCTTGATGTCCCTGTCAGTGAGTGGGTAAGTGGCAGTTTAAACTAAATAAACTGTTTAAGTGTCTGCTAACAATCGTTTTAACAGCTCATGTAAGAAGGTTGTTATAGAAAAAGGCGTAACAAAAACCTGAATACGACTCCATAAACCTTTACTCAGAACCATTCACCACTTTCTTATTGTAGCAACGAGGGTTTAATGTCATGATTTAATCAGTACAGTATGGCAGAACTCCTGACTGCATCCATTTTTGATTGATGAAAAAAGAATTTTACTGGTTTGGGGTTTGCCTCTCCGTTCTGTTTCCCCCCTCAAACGAATGTTAGTCAGCACAGGTAAAGGAGAGTGACCCAATGATTCACACGGTAATCTAGCACCATGTCTATTTCACGGGCTGAACACAGTCCTTCCCTCTCTGTTTAATTACGCCCTTGTGTACCTCAGATTATCGGAGGCTTGTAAAAACATATTCTCCCTCCCGGTGAATAAAAAAAGACCTCTTTCGTCAATTGAGGGCCATGTCAACACACTTCGGTGGGTGATGTCTGCCTGTCAGCTGTGCTGTTAGCATCGGCACACACACACACACACACAAAACATGCTTGGGTGCACATGTGCATCCTGGATTATGTCACAGCACTGGAATGCCATCACATCACAAAGGAGAACGGGCTGCTTTAAATGAGTTGGAGTGACACGAAACTTGCTTGTTTTTATCACGAAACACAGTGTGAGTAACAATGGCAGAGTAAATGCAGCCCACAGTGTTAACAGAGGAGCTTTTGCTGCAGCACTGAGCCTGGAAGCCTGTTTCCCCAGACAGGGTGCATGTCTTTTGTTTATAGTTGACACACAAGCTGTTTGGGGTTGATAGACTCCAATACCAGAGTCATCACATAGACCTTGCTGTGCACTGTTTGTCTGGCAAATAAGCATCTGCCTCCTGTTTCCCAGCCTGCTTTTGCACGGCGTAAAAACTTCTGAATGTTAATTATTTGGCAATAAACAAATCTAATATATAAACGCTAATAACAATAATAATGGCTAAATTGTGACAAATTCCACACTTCTGTGAAGCTCAACTTAAGGGGTTGAACTTATCAAGATAGAAGCTGCCCCAGAAGTGAGACATGCATGGTGGGATTAGTAGCAACCACAAAAGGAGCATTTTGGGGGGGGGGGGGGGGGGGGGGGGGGGGGGGGGGTTGGGGGGCTTTCCCTTTTGACAGGCATGGATCATCTGCAGCTTACATGGGGAAAACTTGGTTAAATGTTGATCAGGCCCATTATTTGACCCTCTGTGAGATGCGTGTGTGTGTGTGTGTGTGTGTGTGTGTGCATGAGGAGGGCTCCAGAGGTCTCTGAGGCTCAGTCTGTCTCCACTCTCCTGTCTCTCTATTGGTATGCATCCCTCACAATAAAGCCATGAGGTAGGGGGTCTCATTAGGGTCCAGGGGCGTGTTGTTTTGGGAAGGGCAGTCAATGGATTCCTCCGGGCAGATGCACCAGCATCACACAGAAACTAAATAATGCAACATGAACAATACACGAGAACAATTCATTGTTGTCTTCTATGGTGCAAAACGTAGGTCCGCAATCAAGATGTGCTCCAGGTGGGATGCGTCTTTTGACGATGCAAGATTCACACTGAAAGATGGCTTCCTCTAGAACTACTACCAGTGACTGACAAGCGTTACAGAGATAGCTGTTTAGAGGATCCCCTGAGTACTGAATGATCTCCTCACTTCCGTCTTGCCACCAAAAGTCCAGGCTGCAGAGAGGAAAATGGATTCCCTCTGGGTAGCTACTTCCTCTGTCATCTGTCACCACTTCCTGTCTGTGAAGAGCAGGTAATGACAGCACACAGGTGCTGCTCGCCGGGTGGTATAACTGCAAGGCCTGAGCAGCACAAAACATGTTATTTAACCCAGAAGTGCTTTATACTGTTTGGTTCAGTTGCTGTAATATGAAAAAACACGAGCTTAAATTAGTTCTCAGCTTTTGTTTTATTTATTTTTTCAACAGAATATCTAAAACTTATTCCTGCAAACATCACTAGAGAGGCTTAGTGTGCGTGAACAGGTCCAATGCATTATTATCATGTGCAAAACTTAAAGTGGTCCCTGAACCGAGATAAAATGATTACATATTGGCTGTTACTCAGATATTTGTTCTGCTGCGCTGCACATAGAAATTGATGTTCCATGAACCCTGGATATTGTTCGCATAAGGTCACCGTTTGGAATTTCGCGTAGACGATGAATGCTGTAGATTTATTGAGAGGCTTATGAGTAAGCCTTTCACTGTTTTCAGATTATGGGAGAATATAGTTATAAGAAAATTTAAGAATTGGGTTTGGGTTGAGTTCAAGTGGCTCAAAATGACCCATAACTTGTTAGAAACATCACCCTGGTCTATGTGAACTTTCTTTTCTGGCTTCTCAGCTGTGTATAAAACCACTGCCATGGTTTGTTATGACAAAGGTCACGGATAACGGATGATCTGCCTACAGGTCCCTAATGTGAGAACAAAGAATTTGTCAAAATATATTCCAGCAGTAGAGTGAGTGGAGGGATAAATTACATTGTTTTGGGGATAGGTTTTCCAGACAGAGCGATGTGAAGACAGGCCTTTAGCTGGGGATTTACCGGGACTCGTTCTAGTCCGTTAATCCTTGTATCTCTTTGACTCTTTCAGCAGGTTCCTCAGCTGGAAAGCCCTAAAGATTCTCAAGTGGCTGCCCTTCCTGTGCACACTGATGATTTCTGGACACACATGGTTCTACTAGTAGAATGCTGAAAGAAATCGAGCTTAAGTCAATTGTGCGTAAAACAGCAACAAAGAAATTGCACAGAAATTGTTAATTGTGTATAATCTGTATTTTTATTTTAACCCCAAAATTTGAAACAAACCCAAATGAGAAAGAAAAAAACACTGAAAAAACACTAGAGGATGACAAGTAGTGAAGCAAGATGTTATTCCACCTTTTCCACATGATCTCAACAACCGAGCAGTTTGCAATGAGACGGCTCTTGTTCTGTATAAAATAATCCATATGGCTGCTGGTCCTGAGCAGAGATCCCATGCCGTTACCAGCCCATACGTTATGTTTTTTATGTGCCTCGAATGGGGAGTGATGAAACCGAATCAGGTCATGGCAATTGATAGACATTCTCCTCAGCTATCATTTCCACACACAATCCTTTTAAAGTGCAGTGAAGAGACGTGCCCCCCTCCTTACGGCCGTATAGCGGCTTCCACAGAAGCTGTCATCATATTGTTCTCTTAACATTTAACTTCCTCAAGAGATTGAGCTGTAATATAAGAAATTATCCCCATAATGCCCACTGACTGCTACAAACAGATGTGAACTTTCAGGGTAGACCCAGACTGTAATCAGCCCCTCCCTCCATGGCCAAGCTATCACATTCGTCACTGTGGTCAGACAGTCTCCCCTTTTACAGTAAGCCACAGATTTGTCCGTAAGCTAGTATGATATGGCCTCGGGACACTTATTGGCATCTGGACGCCGCCATACAAAGCACATGTAGAACTTATATAGCACTTTCCAGATATTTAAAAGCAACCACAGCCAAACTCTCTCTGTGGCAGTGAGATTTGTTCTGTCAGTACTATTGGCAGGAAATGAGCAGAATACAAATCTGGGCTTTGCACACTTGGCATCGAGTGACTTGCTTGTGTATCTAGTCCTGTAAAGAGACAGGGGATTAAACTAGTTCAGTTCTGAAACATTGTCTTCCACAATTATAGGCAACCCAAAGCTCTGGTAGGATGACCCTTTGAGGCTGAAACCGATGATTATGGGTTTAGCACACCGGGGCCACCCCTACTCTGCAGCTTTGGCTCTGGCCTTTAGCCCTGGAACCAGGGGCCTTCAAGCTGGTAGCTCTCATACATGGCGGCCCTGACTGATATTCATGTGGGTTGGGTAAACGTGCCCTTTGGGTAGAGGGCACTGGGGCGTTACATTTCTGAGAACTGAAAGGGCTGATGCGAACTTGGAAAACAAGTGGATGTTCTCTTTTGTTTGCTCAAATTCACGGTTGAAGTTGTACCCTTAAGGTGGATGAGACCGACGGCTTCTTATCTACCAATGTACAAATTAACTGATTGGAGTAAAGCCCATTGAAAACTTCACTTAAGTTACAAATACTTACTTAATAACGAATTAGAAAAAGAATAGAATTATTAATGCATAAATGTGTAGTCATTGCTAATGTTGGGAAAGTGGGGCCAGTTTCACAAAGGTATGGTGCAGAGTAGTTTATTATATAACAATAAATCAGATTTTTTTGTCATCTATTGTATTAGTAATCTAAATATGCAAAGCTGTTAAATAAATGTAGGAGAATACAAAGTGAAACCTTTGAATTGTAGCAGAGTAGTATAACGTGCTCAAATTGAGCAAACACAGTACTTGGCTGCCTGATACAACATGACAAAATGTTTAATATAATACAGAAATACAGTATCCTGGTACTTCCACATGGATTTTAAGAAGCTTAAAACTGAGCTGCTCGATCAAGGAATGACTGTACCAAGGTCTAGAAGGCCTTTGACTGTCCTTTATTCTCTGTTCACTGGACATGATGAGAAAACGTGTTACTGTGAGAACCTGCTCCGGTTTGACAAAAATCCTCTTTGTCTGATCCGTGGCCCTGCTTCACAGATAATAGCGCAAAATGTGGCCTGAGGGAGATAATTTGTTCCCAGATCTTCAGATCGCAATATTTTCATTTGAGCCCAGGAGGGGATCTCTTGAATTGCCAGCCTCCATTGTGTTCCAATAAGGGGCACGAAAGTCTTGTCAATTAATTTTTCTTTTATTCCAGACCATGGAGCGCCTGAGTGAATTCAATTATGAACCAATTAAGAGGTGTTTCCTTCTATTTACCGGCTTTGATTCCGTGCATATCCATATTGTTTGAAAATAAGACCGGTGCAGGGTGTTAAATCACTTGAACATTTTATCTGCATAGGCTGTTTCCTATTTTCTCCCCAATAATATGCGTTCTGCTGTGTCCCCTGGCTCACAAGCACAAAACAAGCATCTTACATGCCAGTTGTTCACTGGATGCTCTTGGTTCCCAAAACAAAAAAACAAACAAAAAAAAACCCAAAACAACAAACAAAATCAAATCCCATTAACAGGATTCACACTCCCACACACGAAACAGGCAGCGTTTCGCGTGACAAGTCTTACAGATGGAGACAGGTGCAATAGTCAGCAAACAGGTTAACATCAAACACATGCAGTCTGAGTGAAATCCAGCCCAGACAAAAAGCTGAACTTCTGAACCTCATGGAAGTAAGTTAAAGGTCTGATTGCTTGTTGAAATCGGGCTATTGGAAGTGACAAGCGGAAAATGTCGCTGTCTTACACACTTTACAGCTTACGGCCACTTGACTTTAAATTTCCTGACAGCTTCTAAAGCATTTATACTCGTTTATTATTATTATCACTTCCTTATAATGTCAAAATGAATAAGAATTTAATCAGTATATTTGGAAGCCCTTGGCTTGTTTGGCCTGTATGATTCCCAATGACCTGTGCGCTTTATCTGATGAAAAATTGTACAATAGGAAGCAAGCAATGACCTCTTTATGGTGAGTTTTTCATTCTTCACTTCCAATTAAAGCCCCACATAACAGAATCAAATTGTTGAACCACTACAGAGTGGCCTTTCCGTCCATTCTCAGGAAGAATAAGAAACTTTTTTTGGTAGGAAAATGAAGAAAATACCAGGAATCGCAGGACCTGAATAGGAGAAAAAGTAAATAAATGAACTACTATATAAATATTAACTACAATCCACTACACAGATTTGTCAACCAACACTTAAGAACATGACACATGGGCCTTATACGACGAGTTAAAATAATTGATTTTTATTCAAACATTGACTTGAGTTTAAATAAAACAAAAAACACAGTCCTGTGTAAAATATAGCCCATGTTTCTTCTTAGGAAAATAATTTCTGTACATGTGTATTTTTTTCTGTAGGACACAAAAATAAGTACACTTGAAGGATCCACCTCCGTGGAAAGACGAGTGAACATGTTTGAGGCACTGGTTTGAGCAGCTGGGATGGAGGAGAGGCACTGTATCTTATTTTTCTAATGAAGTAGGCCTGAAGCCTATTTCTGCCATTTTGGAGCAGTTATTGTGAAGAGAAAAAAAAACAGTTCAGTTCCAGTGCATTATTAGGAGGCCTACCAAGCCAGCACACGAGTAAGAATGAATAACAATAAGCTACACAAGAAAAGGAGAAGTTAACAGTGAGAGCTAAATTATAAGCCCAGCACTGATAAGGACAGACAGTCTACACCTCAGTTCCTTCCCGGCTGTATATGAGGTTATTTACACTAAAATGGTTGGAGAGGCTCTGTACGGATGTGTAGTAGTTCATTCTGTTGTTGTCAGAGTTCAGGGGAGAGATTAAAGTGGGTGAGTAAGAGCCCAGTGCGGACATGCCCTCTCTGCTCTGAGACAGTCCCCCGAGATGCCCGCTGCCGTATTCACGCTCCGCGCCCCGGGGGACGTCGGCGCCGCCGCTGCCCGCCATGAGAGAGTTCACGCCGGACACGAAGTTGCTGAAACAGGGGCTGTGCTCCGCGGAGGGAGACGGGGACGACTTGGGCTCCGTGGAGGTCGGGGATCCGTGCAGGCTGGGCGGGGAAGAGCTCAGGAGGCTGGCGGTGTCGGACAGCTTGTGCGCTCCGTCCTCTGACTTGACCGGGGGAGATGCGCTGTCGGCTCCGTTTATGTCCGATCTCCTTTTCCTCTTCCGCCTGAAGTTTCCATTGTCGAACATCTTCTCACAGTTGGGGTCCAGCGTCCAGTAGTTCCCCTTACCTGGATGACAAAAAAACTTTACTATATTAACAAGAAACTGATTTTTACTCACTTTTAGGACTTTTATCCAAAAAGAAGCAGCATAGAAAAAACAAAAAAACAAATTGGGGCATTAGAATGACTCACCAGGGTCATCCTCGTCCCGGGCCACTTTTTTGAAACAGTCGTTTAGTGACAGGTTGTGTCGGATTGAATTCTGCCATCCAGCTTTGCTCTTCTTGTAGAAAGGGAAGTTGTCAGCTACATACTGATAGATCTGACTGAGAGTCAACTTTTTGTCCTGGGCGTTCTGTATGGCCATCGCTATCAGTGCTGAGTAGGAGTAAGGTGGTCTGACCATCTTGAAGAGCTCCTGCTGGCTGGATATGGACAGCCACCCCAAGTCTGCCCCACCAAAGCCCGTGGGAGGCGGCAAGAACTGCCTCTGGTTCGACCCGTATCCGGACTGAACGTAGGATGTGCCGTTGTTCCCGGAAAGATAAGGAGTGGAGTTGATGCTCGGTCCATTCAGCCACAGGTACGGGTTCGCGGACGGGGATGTGTACTCTCCGAGGCCATAGCCGGAAGGGTGTGTCGGCGGCCTCTGAGGGTGATGGTGGTGGAGGTTCTGTTGGTACACACCGTAGTTGTCACAGTACACGGCCATGTCCAGGAGCTCCTGGGCGCTGTGGTGCTGAATGGGGCTGGTCTGCTGGTTTGGTGGTTGGTGTCCAAAAGTGTTCATAATCCGCCCTAACCAGAATCCCCAAACCTAAACTCGTGTCTGTGTCTCTCCCTCAGGACTGAGCTCATCCTCAGAGGGAGGAGTATTTATGCGAAACGCCCGGAGCCTCCACAGGTAGCACAATGAAGAAAACTTTTGTGATGGTCGCACCTCCCTTTTCTGTCTCGCATTGACCCGATCTGCATATCAATGAGAACCGATATTGGCTCTGACTGCAGCGCCCAGCTTCATTAATAATTAAGGAATAGGTGCTCGACACTAACGTGCTTAGCCGTGCGTCATTACGCACTGGAGCGAATGCTGAAGTTCTGTTTATAGTTTGTTTTAAACGAAACCCTGAAGATCCGTGTGAAGAATACAATGGATCTAGGAAATTTTAAGATATCATAAATGTTTTTAAAAAAATAACATTAATACTGTCTTGTATTTCTATATTCCTCCTAATATTTCCAAAATGTTTTTCTGTTTTTTTTTTTTTTTTTGAGATATAGTTCCCCCGTTTTGAGCAATAAAAACGATTTCATGCATGGATAACATTGTTTTTTCTAACTTACAGCAAACACTACATTATTAACACAAAATTGCATCTCAGATACATTCATCAACACTCCGTTGGAACAGTAAATATGGGCTGTAACAGATCGACACAAGCAGAAGTGATTGGCTCCGTGTGTGAAGCTGCTGAATTTTCTGCGGGACAGTGTCAACTATAAACAAGGAAGACCCGCGTGCGTTTGTTAAAAAAAAAAAAAATCGTTTGCAATAAACACCTCACAAGTACCGCAAGTTTAGTGTCAACAAACGACTCGTGGAAAAAATACCCCCAGCAGGCTGCCGGAGAACAGCAGACACGCTGCCTGCTGTCCTGAAAAAGAAAAACCGGTCCAGGTTGTGATTATGGATATGACATTAACTTTGATGAAAACAAAAGTTTTACAAACGACAATTCAAATTAATTAAGTTTCCCGCTGCTTCAACCTTTAATCAGGCAATTCTCATAAAGGGATTTTAATTCATTTTAATTTGTCGACTGAAACTGGAGGTAAAGGCGATTTTGCTTTTTGTTTTTAGTTTGAGGCTTAAAAACAGATTTTTTCTGTGCTGATACAACTTCCCAATTCCCTAATATGTCTGCATTTATACACTGGAGAAGTATGAGGCTTCCAAATGGATTTAGCACATAAATAAAAATATACTTCAGCAGATTTGGTCAGAGGCAACATCACCAACTAAGGTGGTGACAGCCAAACTCTGGCAAAGTGAGAGGAAACTTGAATCACTGATAGTTTAATCTCTCTACCGGGTAAATACACAAACCACACAACAGCCTTTTCCATGGACCTGAGCGTCGACCTGTAATCCATTCACATTGTGTCTCCAACTATTTTATGTTATAGCTTTTCTCTCTAACAAACTTTCATTACTAGGCCCGAATTTCCTGAGAGGAGTTCTGCAGGCTGCTGCTGGACTCCTGCGCTAATCGGCGGTGCATTCCTCCTCTCCATGACCTTGGTGTAATTGTTTGGCTCCAAGGTGTTGTCCTCCACAGCAGAAGCAAGCGGTGGAGTCCATGGGAGGGAAGTGGCATTTAACCTCCAGATGGAAACAACACAACCTGCTAGATGCCTAAGTCCCAGTACAGCTAATTACTGCTGACTGGAATCTGAGACAAGTAGAACGGAGACAGCGATGATCCTCACAACCCAACACTTTTATGGTCATCATTTTGGGGGAACTTTGGTGTCGCAGAGGCTTAACATGAGATTTTCTGATTCTCTGATGTCAGTATTTGTGCAGCATCGGCCACAGTGTGCCTGTGTGTGCCTGTGTGTGCGTTTCAGTTATGTCTGTCTTCATCCCCGGCTTCCTCAAGCTTTTTTGAGGTCATGGGAGCTTTTCTTTGGAAGATCAAGTCAATCACGGTGAGGTCAGAGAGGCAGGCCAGAGCCATCACAGGCCCTTTCAGGCTGAGAGGAGAGAAAAAAAAACACTGCTGCAGGTGATATAGGAGAATCTCCAGCACTGCTACTTGTTCATTCAGTATGTATCAGCACATTTTCAGCACACCCACTGGAATCAACCCTCAGGGTTGTTTTCTGGAAACAGCCTTGGCTTTAACCATGTGCCTGCATGAGTAGGACATCTGCTAAATGTTTAATGCTTTGAACTAATTACTTGTCTATTAGATGCACTGTGATGTCCAGATAAAGTCATTCATTTGCAATATGTAAACAAAATTATTATTTTTGTTGCAGCCAGAGGCTTCGTCTGAGTCTCCCCCCAGTGGAAGAACAAAGCAAGAACAGACAACACGGTCTGAGTGCTAATTAATGCACAGCCTGGACACAGAGCCGGTCCAGTTCAATACGCTGCACAAAGTCAGTCCGTCAGATTAAAGACGCTTGAAATGGTTGTGAAAAGAAACATGGCACAAAGCACAACTGTCTGCCTTTCATTTTCACACTCAGTGGTCTTCATTCTTCCAGGTGGAAAAGACATATCCCCTGCAAGGAGCATCTATAATATGGTCTCTGGTCGAGCTTTGGACTTTTTCTCAAAAACGGGGATTAATTGCTCAATTTGTCTCCATAAGTGAAAAATCCAGAATCTATGAATGTGTACGTTTTGTTAATTTCAAAAGCACATAGAAAAAACATATAGACACAAGATATCTCATTGTCATTGTATGTGAAGGTTTTAACTACACAGTGTGAAATCACAAAATCATCTTGTACATAGACGTAATTTGTGTTGATGAAAACAAAAGTGCTGGGCTTATAATTTAGCTCTCACTGTTAACTTTTCCTTTACTTGTGTAGCTTATTGTTATTCATTCTTACTCGTTACACTGTTCTACTGTTGCAGTGCGCACATGTATCACTCTGCACAGCAAAGCAACAAAAAGCAAAATGCATTGTGAAGTAAATCTGAAGGCATCAGTAGCCTCAGTTCCAACTCCAAATATCATTAGCACAAAAATATCTCAAGGTATTCGTCTACCTGCAAAGCCCATGAGAGAAGGTTTCTTAGTAATTAAATGTTCGTCTCTGTGTAGTCCCCTCTGACCAATTACTGTTTGGCCCTGACAATCTGTCTCCAAGAGCTAAGGAGGCAGCCCTGCAGACAGCAGCATTGACCAAGGGAGAAATACAAGCAGCCGGGCCTTCTGCTTCACTGCTGCCGCCTGCATTAGCTTAATTCTTTCCTCCGCTGGGCAGATTTACACCTGTGCTTCCGATCACATCCTTGGAGTGATCAGATGTTGCTGGTCTGCCAGAGCCAAAATCACACTGTGCTGGGCTCAGCCATCATCTGCAGAACGGTTAAATATACTATACCTGCTGCCTCCTTGTGGGATCTTTAAATACTAAATCTTGGCCTATAGTCACGAAACAAGATTTTGCAAGTGGAAACTGTAAAATACCGCCATTAAATAACTGCTTGGGTTCACTTGTGCAGGGCCAGCGTGGACAGGATTTGATGTAGTGGGGTGCACGTGGCGTCAAGACTATTAGCGTGACCTAAAAATGAAACACTATTTACACAAGCCAAAGGCTTATGTCACTTTGGTAATTACCATTCATGGCAGACAGGCTGCACTAACCGTTTTCTCCAGATGAAGGCAGCATTGGTTTAGACATGGCGTCAGCATCACTCAATAAACCATCCATCTATCAACCACGCTGTGCAGCTTCCCGGGAGGCAAAATATATATCAAAATCCGATCAGGGTATTGATTTTAATCAAGCAGAATTTAAGAAATACAGGGGCTTCAGAATTTAAAGTAAAAGTGATGAAAAGTCTTCGACTGCCTGGAAGTGCTCTGAGTCTTCAGCTTTATTTATAACCTTCAAAGTTCTCCAATGCCCATTGCTGTGAAAATATTGTGCAGTAGTAACACATACATTCAGCTTCGAAAAGCACAACAAGATGCCACCGTCGTAAAACGTTAGATGCAAGCGTTGATGTCTGTGACAAATAATCACAATTTTGCCATTTAAATGTAATTCAGGCAGCAATCATCACTGGGTAAAGCCTTAGTTATGAATTCGGTGGGATTTGGTGGGAACCTGAAAATTAAAAATAGCCACCTGTTTTATACTTATAGACTTAGATCCAAAGACTAAATTACACAGACTTAATAACCAGATTCTAATCAGTATTCTACTGCTGGGACATGATGTCTATGGCACTTTCTTTTAGTTATTTCCATGTGAGGCTGAAACTAGCAGGGAACTCTTCCTCATCAAACCACCCCCGATCTCTAGGTATGTTTCCTAGCAACACGTCTCACCGGCTGCCTGGGAAAACCCAGTGCATCATAATAGCCTCCGTTAATGTGGATCACCACCACTTGGCCGTCTCCCTCAAACCAAGATAATAAAAGTCTGTGTACAGAGTGTACATTTTCTGCTTAGTGCTGAATGCAGCACTAATAACGGCCGCACACATTTTATAGTTCTTCTTTGCTTCATAGTGCGGTGTTGACTGGTCTATGTGCTCTTAAGAGCCGCGTGTGATGAGACAGTGATGGACTGTCTGTCTGCAGTGTGTGAAGCTGGAGACGGTACCGAGAACATTGTCAAAGCCGCTGAGTGCAACGTGGCCCATGAAGTCCTGCTGATGGGATTATTGTAAACTTCTGAATCTCTCCGACCTTCTGTTTCGTCCGTCGAGCACATAAACACACAGGCTGTGTCCTGTGATGTCTTCATTCAGCCTGTCTGTGCTGGACGACCAGCTGTCCTGTCCATTAAAGCTGCGTCTGGATCTTCGTCTCCACGAGTCTCATCCTCCATCCCTCCCTCCTGGACTAACCCTGAACTCTCCAGACGTGTACAGATGTGCATGTGCATAGTCCGTCCTCTTCCAGATCTTCACAGCGGACATTTAGACTTTCTTTTACACCACGATTGTTCTGATCTGTACACAGGACATCTGGTGTCCATCCTCTTCGGTTTCATGTCCGAAGGTCAGTTTGCTCTCAGCACTCAAATGTGCAAGGACATTCAAAACATCCATAACTCAAAATAAGCCCCAGTTGATGCCCAGCGTATTACGAGCAGGATTAGCACTAATAATTATTTTTCATTGCAGTTTGCAATGTTTTATGAAACCGCGTGAAAGGAGAAGGTGGCTTTTTTTTCAAAGCTGACAAACAATTACATTTATTTTTGATTAGCTTGATTAATGTGATTGATTAGGGAAAATCACTTTAGAAAGAATTTCCAAGGCCCCAGTGGATATATTTAAATTTCCTGTTTTGTCAACTGTCTGCAGATTTTGTCTGAAAAAAACAAAAGATATTGAGTTTGCGATTGTGCTTTATATTGTTAGTAACATTCTGTTTTTTAATTAACAACAAGCAAAACTCACTAAACCGTTAATCAAACTCTTCCTGTCGATCAGCCATTGTATTAATCAACTAATAACTCGAGCAGTTCACATACCAGTTGACATATGCCTTCAATGATGGTTCCTTATGTTTCACAATATAATCAATTTACAACAATTTCAGGCAACTTCTCACATTTATGACATGAGAACTGCAGCCTCATGACAAACATGCAACTTTTACTGTACCATCATGCCACTAACTCTTCTACATGATCATCACTGATAATAGATATAGTCATACACAGTGCATATTCTGGTTTCACAGAAGTTTAAGAATGACCAGTAGAAAGCTATTATGCTTGTTGAATTCACTCAGTGTTTACTTGTATATTTGTGGAGAGCAGTGCTGCTGCTCACACAAAAGAGTCCAATAATACGAGCCTTGTTCTCCCCACACAAGCGATGTTTGCTCTGTCAGTGAACACAATTCATGAAGTGGGTTTACTGAACCACTCTGTGACAACTCTACTCAGATAGAAAGGGGCCTTACGGTTCCTGCATGACACTATCTGTGACAGCTACACACAACACTCCACTGTCACGTCGACATCTATTGACTGCTGGCAAAGCTACATGTTTGTTTACAAGGAGCTGCACTAGGCAGCTGCACATTTAGAGGGTGACGGGTGATGTAAATTTTCATTGCCATCCAGGCTGACAATTAGACTGGCAAACACAATGTTTAAGATGGGTTTTATTGTATTTCCTTCTTCATTTTACACCTAACTGCAAATGGCATCAGTAAAAAAAAAAAAACGGAGAAAGTGGTGAGGGTGGCATTTCCAGCTGGATTGAAACACAGGGCCTTATATTGTAGGGACTGTGGGGATTCTCTCCCTTTCTCTGTAGCGCCACCTGCTGCTTGACATCCGGGGCTTTGAGTGACGTGTCTCAGCGACCCCTGGATGGATTGCCATGAAATTTGAAACGGACATTAGCTTGGATTATGACTAAATAATTGCAACTCCCATCATATTTCCATAGCATGGCTGTATTCTGACCTTAATCCCATTTTAACAAACATGAACAGCCAAGTTACAGTAACTGTCAGACAGCTACTGTACATACTCTGTGCCATAATAACAATAAGGCAGCAACCGCTAACACTTTCCTTACTGTTTACTTGTAGAAGGGTCTGCATTACAGAAATAAAATGCATTAAAAACCTGACAGACGGCTGTGATTGGATATATGCACAGCGGCTGATTTATGAAAATACTGTCCTCTTCCATTATGCCAAGGAGACATTTAAACAGGAACATGCACATTTGCAGCCTACCAGCAAATGAAAGCGTGTCAAGAGGGAAGGAAACTATACATATTATTCCAGGCTGAAATGACAAATGAGATAGGGATGGAGTGTGTTGTAAATACATTTTTTTTCCCGGAGAAAAGGAGCTATCTCGCAGCTTCCCTCTCACAAAGCCGCTGGAAATCCTCTCAATTAAGAGATGCATTTCTCTACGCTTTGAGGAGAGTGGGGGAGAGGTGTAACGCCTGAGCACAAATCACTGAGAGCCTATTGAAACGGCTGCCAGTTAACTATATAATATTACCACTGCTGAAATGCTTCACCCTTTATCCAATTTCAATTGCAAGGCTAGATATTGAGTGTGCACTGGGTATTCTTGATAAGTGAATTATGCCATTGATGAAACTTTTTATTCCCACCACACAGTTTGGAGAGAATGAACTTCTTATTGCACTGCAATAAGCAGGTTACAGGCACTGTAAAAAAGTATTCAACCCGGCTTGGACTTACAACTTTAAATCCGTGTGGAAGTAATAAAGCTTGGATACTCATCGCCTTCGAACTTTTTAATGCCAGAGTTAAAAAAAAAAAAGAGTGCAGGTACTTCCTGGCAGCAATTGGAGCCTTCAGTCTACGTAGATAACTCTGTTTCAGTTTAGTATATCTGGACTAAGCATTTTTTCCAAACTTGTGAAGCCGAATAACTGGTGTAGCTTACGGGTAATAAAGTGTTTTTGCAGTTACCTGCAACGTTAGTGATTTTCTAAAAAGAATTACACAAACAGTTTGTCAATGCCAAGTTTTGTACATTAGCATTAGGGTTGTGCAAATGTTTGTCTCTCTTCTCTTGGGTTCCATGACGCTGCTCTTGACATGCTCAGTTGGCTTTTTAAACTGTACAGCAGAAAAAAAAAAACGAATCAATCACAGTAATTTTTGCCAAATCTGGACCAATTTGAACGATTTTAATTAGATTCATGAAGAGAATTTTAATTAAGGATTTAACAGCTACTTTTGTCTCCAATCATTGATGATGCAACTTTAACCTTAATACTGTTTTTATATTGGCCTTTTTTAAAAATTAAAATACATTTTGTTACATTTCAGTTCAAATGGTGGTTTCATTTTCATGGCTCCAAGAGAGCACAAAAATGGATGTAAAGGATAGGCTGAGAGGGGATCGCTCTCAACATAGCTGCACCACAAGGTAAGTTTTTTTTTTTTAATCACCTTTCTTGTTTTTTTCCTTGTGCACCAATGAATTTAAAACGCCAGACCCCACAGTTTAGTTTACTAATGCATGCCGCTGATAGCTTTGGTCGGCCATCTGTGTGAGGGGAACACTGCAGGAGATTGCACATATTTTAATCATGAAATTTCTCGGCAGGAGTGATGTGAGGAGGAAAGGGCTCGAAAGCACTGAAAGTAAAAACCAAAGAACTTATACTTACCCAGCAACACACAATCCACATCTAAAAGGACAGCAAGTCTTGATAATCACTGGGAACTATGAGTAGTATTATTTATCTAGAAACCGTGATAGCCACCTTCATTTAGAGAGAAACCATTAAGAAGACCACACAGAATGTATCTGCTTAGAAAGTTCAAAGATTTAAACCACATTCTGTAAATGTAAACGGTGTGCCAAATAAGAATCTAGTAGAAAACACTTTAGACTTTAATCTAAAGAACTGAAATTGATTGAAAAAGCACAGAACTGTAAATATAGCTGATAAATAAAAAAATAAATAAAATAGAAAGCAACAAAGTAAGGAATGGATGAAATGTAATGAAAAGATGCCAGTGATCCCTTGTCACATATCTGACCAGCACTCTTGACAAGATACTTATTGTACACAGGGATTGTGTACAAAAGAATACTAGTACTTATTCGTTATTCTGTATAATACAGCATATTTACTTTTTAAACTTTATATTGTCCAGTAAAACATCATTTTCCTCAATGTGCATAACAAAGTTTCCAACCAATTAAAATTTGAGATAGTTGGTTATCTTTTGAATGGGTCTTGCTACATGGCACGTAACTCCACAGCCACCTATGGTGTTTCATTTTTTTATCTCACTGGTGCCCTATGCATCTATAAAACAGTTTGATGTTCAAGTTACCATGTAGGCAGTTGAATATGCATTTGCACTGAGCAAGGACTTTAAGGAACACCGCCTTGTTTTTGTTGTTGTGAGCAGAATATACTGTAGTACTGCACTGTAGAAAGGGTAATGGTCCTTAGAGAATGCCAGATTGTTGGGCCTTGAAAAAAATTGGAAGATATAACAAAAAGGGGGGAAACTAATACTGGTGCGATGATAAAACTCACATTTTGTATTGAATATTACCTAGTCTATTTGTTTCTGTGTTTCGAGAGCCATACATCATGTAGACAGACGGACAAATGAAGGTCCTATATTGCACGTACCTTATACCTTTAATTCAACATATAAATGGATTCCCTCTTTCCTCATATTGCTACACACGAGGGAAGAGATGCAATGGACTGAGGATGCATATCAATTTATAATCTTTTTAAAGTGATTTCGAAAGCTTTATATGCCACTCAGGACAATGGTTGTTCAGAAGATTATACACACAAATCTAATTATTTACGTGGTTTATTGACGACCAGTGATGAGAAATTTATAGTCTAACAGAATAAGTACAGCCCATCAAAGAGTATCACTCGTAGTCTCTTAAGAGTGCTTTTCCCACAATACAACTCCAAAGAAAAAGATGTCATTCAATGTTCTTAATTAGGACAAGAGATCCTTAGAAAGCCCTCATAAACCCCAACTTCCCTGAGATGTTTCTAAAAACAACTTCAAACAACAGATGCTACGGTTTGAATATTTCTCCTCAGGCGGACACCCACTCGTAAAGTGTCAGCAGAACAGGAGAGCTGAGGATATGAGCCACCCGGGGCAAACACTTGAAAAAGATCCCACAAGTCGGCTTAATGGCACAAACAAAAGGACTTGTAAATACAGTTACCAAATGTGCAGGCTACAATGAAATGAGTACATGGAACATTGTGGTTTAACTGTGCACCAGTTTTGTTTTTAGCCATGCGGTGAAGATTTACTTCCAATTAGTAAAACTGATTGTGCTGATGGTTTTAAGTATCTAAAACTCCACACTTATTCCTCCTGTGCAATCTGGGCTAGTTTTTCTATTAGTTATTCCACCTACGCCCCAAACTGCACATATTACTAGGCTCATTATAGTGTAATTCAAATTAAAGCTGGTGCACAATAGATAACTATACATTACCTCAATTGTTCAAGCTCTAATCATTAATTTGGAGTCAAATTACATTAATCCAATCATGCATATAAAGCTTGGAATAACTTTGTCAGCCTGTTTCTTAGATGGGAGTCCCATGACATCCAATCTATAAGTTTTTGACAACAAAATTAAACAAAACCATAAAAATGATTAGCTCATTTGCATGATGGGTTATTATGCTGCAGTGGGGTGAAGAAACCACAGTTTCTAATAGAGAAAATTAAGTATGACCTTCAGGAGTTTCTATAAAAGCAGAATTTAAGATTGCATGAAGCAGGACAAAGCTGGCACCCTTGGTTTGTTGGCTCATCTACGCTGCTAAACTGTTCTTTAAATATGGGCCACATTCCAGATTCATGCCTTCAGCCTTGAAAAAGAGAAATGATCGCCTGGTGAGCAGACACATTATGTAAATGAGATTCCATTAGCCTATACAAAAGTCATTCTGTGGCACAACACGTCCTGGTGTAAATGCCTGTGCGTTGATAATGAAGTGGCTGTTGTGACGGCTGTCAGTCAATCAGGCGGAAAGCTTAAGTTCAGATGTGTTCCGTACAGATTGTCGGTTTATTTGGGTTTTGCAAATGTGCCAACGCATCCATATTTTTTTCAGCATGTCCTGCTGCAGACAAAATAACGAGGCAAACACCTTTATGTAAAAATACATACATTTGAGAGTTTATTCAGAAGTCATGTCAGTAGTGAATTGGGAACAGCTGATATTACTGAAATCCATGGTTACAGCAATCTAGGACAAGGCATGAACAAAGATAATGTGACAGGAGTTAGTTCTATGCATATGCACTCCAAAATATAACCAATAAAATCAGTGATAGGTTCTCACATACCAACTGAGTCAAATCCCTGTCAAATCCAAACCTACAGGCCCTTTTTCACTTGATATAAATGCCACTTAATCTAATGATGCGTTAATACAAAAAGATTCATGATCAAATCACATATGAAAAACCTGAAATAAAATAAAATCATATATACAAACCTCTGTACATAGTGGGAATATGAATAAAATGGACAAGGATTATGCTTTAATGAGCTATGTGCTCTCATGAGAGTGAGTCAGTATTGGAAGCCGTTGGTCCAAGCTGATCTGTCTGAACACAGTCATGTCATGATCATGTCTCAAAGTGGCACGATGTCGGTCGTAGACAGCATCTACAAATTCAGTGACTGCTCATCTGTGCAACATGCTGTCTGTTGCAGACTGCATCATCATCAAACTGAAGGCAAAAGAAAACGATAAAAAATAAAAAAAAAAAAATTGTAAAAGGATAATCAGAGGGGGCGGGCTGCGGTGAGGTATTCATCTTGTCAAGCTGGGACACAGAGTGAGGAATGTGTAGGTAAAAAAAAACAACCCGCTTTTCGGGGGAAGTGGTAACTGCTGATGTTGTTTTTGTTGTGTTGTCAGTGTGCTGTTTGGTCCTACTGTCAGCTTCTTTGTTCACTGTACAATTCCTGAATCGTTGGAGGCCTGTTTTCTGGTCGTCTTGGGAGGGGGAGGAGGAGGGGTCTTACTAGGCAGAGGGGGTGGACCAGGCTGCAAACAAACAAAATAGAAGCCTTTAAATGTGATCTGACATGAACTTGACCTGGAAGCCAAGCTTTTTTTGGTTTCTGTTACTGGTAAACAAAGCTGGAAAAACAGGAGCCGACAACAGTCCTTAACATTTAATATTTGACGATTTGATAAGTTGACACATTGAGATACACAAAGATTAATTTTATTTAATCCAGACAGAAAAAGCATGAAAACTTTTGAACTCTTCTCTCCACCTGTAAGCCCTACCTTCCTAACACATGGGGATTCATGAAAGAGACAACAAATAAACGGTAATAATCATTAAATACCTCTCCTTTGACCACCTGAAAGCACTGTAAATTTCACTCAGGTCCTTTTTATACAGAGACCATGAAATTTGTGAATAAGATGACCCTCCTTTAAGGAGGCTCTTTATTTAGGCTAAACTCTGAAAGCTCTGCAGAATACTGCGCGCTACAACAGCTAGGACAAATAACCCACTTGTCACAAATACTTTGTATATTTCTTTCAAAATGTATTGCCATTTGCTAGTTTATAGCACATTTGATAGCACATTAGCGATATGTGTTTGTGATGAGACGTTCCAGGACAAACTGGAACTTGAAATTGCTACGATGTGAAGCTGAGCGACTAGGCAGAGATAACTGGTCAGGGCAATGGTAAGATGAGGGTTAGATTAAACATCATAACACCCGACTGGCTGAGCTAACAAAAAGTAACAGAAACCTTCTGTATCTGCCTTCATCCAACTGCATGCCCGTCTTATTGGCTGTTTAACATGCTGTACATGAAACAGCACACGATTACTTGCGTCTGTCTAAATGCTATTTCACCTCCAGTGCATGTGAAAGACTCTTGCAGGAAAAAAAAGAAAAACAGCCCCAGTGGTTGGTCTGATAATAAAACTTAATGAAAATGTCATATGCTTCTCCCCCCAACACCCAAGCTACTTCTTCCCTTATATACCAACAAAGACATGGAACAGTAGATCTTTGTCACTACCTCATGGTGGCATAAAGGAAGGCCAACATTGCCCCCCCCCCTCCCCTCTGTGCTCACTGTCATGGCTCCTGTTATACAGGGTGGCTTGACTGTGAAGTGTAAAATGGGCTTCAGTGTCAGAACATCTGCTCTTACTACAGTACTGTCGCACTGTGGGTGCCCAGGCTTCGTTTTTCTACCTGTCCAAGAGCCATGACAGTGTATAAATAAGATTAGTTAACAGAGTGGCAAGGCGAGAGGATGGCTAGCGTAGACGTTAGTGAGCGTGGAGAGACGAGCCCCTGATTAAGAGTGGGAGAGCTCCTGATGGATGTGAGAGGTAAAGTAATCATCCAATCAATCTCGCCTGAGCGCTGGGATGGCTGGGGGGAGTATAAATAACAGAGGGGTGGACATGTGGTAGTAGGCCCTTGCTGCCAACTGACTGATGCCTACACTCTTTTTTTGACATACATTTCGAAAATGATGCAGTACAAGGACAAACATGAGTTAAAAACACACGGACATGAATGCACACAAATTACACAGGACCTACAGGGGTTGGGAATAGTAAAGGAGGCAGACCTGGATGTCAAGTGCGTGTAGTGACCTCTTGTTTCATTATAAGTGCCATGCATCATTAAGAAGCTCCTCTCAACCCTAATTAAAACACCTACCCTTTGATGTGGAGGGGGTGGTGGAGGTGTCGAGGGACTCATCAAGTCTTGATTATCTAGCAGGTTGCCGTAATCAGCCGTGCTGCCTTTGACAGGCAGAGGAGGAGGGGTCTCACCCTTGTCGGAGCAGCCCGTCCCATTCAGCTCCAGACCTGTGCAAGAGTGTGCTCGTCAGTTCACATCAAATCAACATTAATATCTCTTAAACAGAAGAATAGATCACATGACCTTTTTGTGTTCTCGTAGTCTTTGCCATTCGGTAATTGAATTCCTGGTCTTTAAGATTAATTTAGGAGACGTCTGACAGGGGGACTACTGATAACTAGTAGATGACTTAAATGAGTTATATCTAGCCATATACAGTATTGTTCACAATAATAGCAGTACAATGTGACTGACCAGAATAATCCAGGTTTTTAGTATATTTGTTATTGCTACATAACAACCCATTTTCCTCAGGCTTTCAAATGCATGTTCAACAAGTGCTGGCTTCATCCTTAAATAGGCGCCACCTCATTCACATTGTGTTTATTCACAAAATTGATGACCTCAGTGATTGAATGCCACGCTGCTATTTTTTTTTAACACACCCCTTTCAACTAATTGCCCAATTGCACAGCCTTACAAGCGTATATATCATGAATGCTGGGTCTTGTTTGTTTTCTGAGAATCTACTGCACCTACTGGTAACTTGTTTACCACAAGGCAATAAAAAATATACTAAAAACCTGGATTATTATGGTTAGTCACATTGTACTGCTACTATTTTGAACAATACTGTATGAACTTTGATGCTCAACCCTGACTGATGATCAATGGCTACCACATTCCCATTGGTTTCTCCAAAGCACTGCAGAAACTTGTGTATTTCAAAAATGCTTTATTATAATAATTGGGGGTCAAGTGTTTAAAAAATGGAAAAAGAAAAGTGAAAAGAAAAAAATAACTGAGGGCCTGTAAATATGAAGGCTTTCACAGACATTCACAGAGGGTTTAAGATGCTGTTAGAGTTGCACTGTTAGAGTACAGCTGCATTCACAGCGTTTGGAGCCTGACCTGTACAATGAAATAATGGTTAAAATTTCTTTTTTTCCCTGATGGAATTTTATGTCTGTAATGATAGATAGACAATGTTGGAAAAATGTGAAACCTTAACTGGTTTATTAGGCTTGTTATGGACATCTGACACCTGAACATTTCATATTCTTCACATCCTGAGTGGCAGTTAGTTTCTAGATGATGAAGTTAGCTGTTGCTGTTGTTGTCATTGGTTTTTGAGATTTGTTATAGTTTTTTACAACAGAGATGAGATATCGAGATACTTTATGTAAACCATTTGAGATATTTTGACCCTTCTTTTTTATAAAACACAGAATCCTGTGGCTTAAAGATACAAATTCTGTTAAGTAATAACCTGCATATTTGATCAGGTTTGAGTGTCTAAAAGAAAAAAGCATCTGATTCTGAGGTTTTTAAACAAGCTAAGCCCATAATGTGTGGTTGTAATGTTAGCAGCAAGCACAGTGACAAAGGGACACATTTACAAGTAAATCTGTAGTGCTGAGAGTTATAATTAACATGGCAATTTGAAGAATTTTAGCTACCATCACTCATATAGCAGCTGTATAATTGAAATCAAACTGAGCATCATCATGTGTATCGAAGCATGTGGTAACAATGCTGCAAAAGATACAACTCCGCTCAAGGGAGACACAGAAGCCCTGCAGAGACCGTGGGAACTCCTCTCCAACAATGATTAGACCTCTTAATGTAGTGTGATTGAATGGCAGCGACACCAAAGGTAAACTGCTCTTACTGGAAACGGCGTTCAGTGTGCTAAAGGAGAGTTTGGTCCTGGGTGTGATCGGTGGGGGTCCATGAGAGGAGGTGGAGTTTGAGGAAGAAGAAGGGGGCCCGGGGGACACAGAGAGGCGGCGGTCTCCAGCCATCTGGTTGAAAACTTGACTCCTTGGTCTTTGAGGCCGAAGGGGGCTGATCTGTGTGATTGAGTATAAAAAAAAAAAAAAAAAAAAGAGAGATTGAATAATTGTGTATTAAAACCCAAATAACCAAATTACACCACAAGTAAAAGAAACTGACGACAAAGTTCAATGTGTGGCAAATGAGTTTGGAGTCTATGAGGAAATAAAATATCAATCATCATTTAACAGAGTAAATATGTTTCACATCTGCTTTGGGACTGTTGCATGATTATCTACATGCATATTAAATGGGCTGTTTGTATCCCTAAAGGAGAAACCGTTTGGATAAATGTGCTTGATGGTTGCAATATCTTATTTGTGGTAACATATAATTGTGTGCATGCAAGACTGCGCTCTCCCAGCTTTAATATGGCTGGAATTTGAATATGAAAAGATATTTCCTCAGGGCTATTCCACACTGCAGACTACATTAACAAACAACTTTGTAATTGGCCAAACTAAAACAGCAAGTCACAAGAGACGCACTGAAAATAACACACGCTTTATCCAGAGATGAGTGAAACATTTCTTGATGTTTGTGTTCTAGATTTTAGCCTTCAAATACAACTACTTCCCAGTGCTTGGTATTCACTAGAGGCCTTCAGCTGCTCTACCCTTGACCCCTGAGGCAGAGGCCCTCTATCCCAAGCCAGACGGCTCCACCACTGCTAGGGGCCTCCTTTGGATCCCATTACTGTCCTTATCTTAATGCTGTTAGCCAGGGAGCATTCCCACTGGGCATGCAGAACACAGTGATCCCCTTTCTGCTGTTATGGACACAGCAGTGGTGAAGAAGGACATAAGCTGAGAGCCAGGGCGTATAAAGAGGTCTGGGAGGAGCAGTCAAGGGGTTGGAATGAAAGCAATGTGATGGGCGGATTTCGTGTGCAGGACAAAGACAAAAGAAAAAAAAAAGAACGAGTAAACAAGAAGCTTTGGGGAAATCAAGGAAAAAGAAGTTGAAGTAAAAATGTCATTGATAGGAAAAGTGCAGTTTGACTGGAGGTTGAGGACAGAACATAGGTGAAGTCGTGTTTTCAGTACCGTCTCAGAGAGTATGACAGCTTCAGTGGGCTGAAGTGGGATCTCCAAGGTCTTCATCTCTCTGTCAAAGAGCTCCTGGTGCTTACTGTTCCTCTTCTCCTTCTTTTTCTCTTTGCGCTCCTTCTCAGGTTCGTCCCGATCCAGCTTGTCCTGAGACTTGGTGTGCAGCTTCTTTGGTAGGAGAGGCTCCAGGGCAAAACTGAATAAAAGATAATATGATAATTGTCTACTCAAACTCCTTCCTAGTCTGTGCACCTTCCTAGTACCTTTATCAATCATTTATTGGGCTGGGACACAGGATAAATTCAGTTCTCTGTTGCCAGGGGAAGGAAATGTCTCTCTGTGTACTTATTTAAAGTGTTGTTTAATGACTCTGGATCAAAGTAGGTTTTAACAGCACTTAGGATAAGTTTTGGAGAATGCACAGCCTTTAATGAACCTAGCCCTTAATATTTAATGCTGACTGCTCAGAAAAGATGCTCATGCTGTGGCGTTCCTCTATCAGTAGCGTGGGTGTTTTTTTATTTAGAACAATGTTAAGTGGGAATGTTTGAAATAGATTGTAATGTAAATGTTTTATTTAATAACCTCATTATAAAAAATGGCTTCTGTTTGAAATGCGATTGAAACCTCTGTACAGTGTTAATTATTACTTCCTGAAATAACAACAGTAATGAAAAAAAAAAAAACTAATTTGAAACCCAAACAGAGGATATATGGCAGATTATCTACTGAGAAACTGTGAATCAGGTGTTACCCATCTGAGCCAGGTCTGGAGGGGGAGTTCTCAGAGGAGATGGAGGTCACTGAAGCCACAGACAGCGGCCTCTGGGAGGAGGGCATGGTGAAGGAACGCACCATGGAGGGAGGATGAGGACCTCGGCGTTCGTCTGCTGCCGGCTGACACCGCAGAGGAGAGGACAAACAGAAATATCCGGAAATGTTTCAAATGAAAAGTCACTAAGTGCATGGAAGTTATGCACAATTTAACTTTAGGTTGAGGTAAATTGACAATCAGAGTACTGTTAACATTTTGCTTTGTATTGACTTGATAAAGAGAATAATGCAGCCCCTGCTGTGTTTTGAGTGCTGGAGTTGCCTTGTGTAGTTGTAAAACAGAACAGTTGACCAGGAGGCATAACCCAAGACACACTGTTATTTAAGGCTAAACAGCTTCCTAAAAAAAGAACGATACTAACAAATCTACAGTGCTGAGACAGGTGCTATTGTCAGCAATGGCAACACTAATATTTATATACAGGTCATATTACCACCACCACCATCTTTGCTTGGTGAGCTAGCATTTGCTAATGACCAGCATCTGAGGTTGAGGGGAATTTCATTGGTGCTGCATGTGTGGTTATAAACCCATGTAGTGAAAAATACAAAATAATATATGTCACAAACATATAAGTGAGTTTTATTTTGAAAAATGGGTTCAGGTCACTGGTCAACTGGGCTTTGAGCATTGAATTATGACTGTAACTTCTGTTCCCTGAAGGAAAGGAATGACGTACAACACATGGGATACGAGTATGGGACATCAGGCCCGCATGTGAAGACCACACATAAAGGCAGGAAACTTGTTGTTGCGTATGCGTTGCCCCGCCTGCACATACACAACAACAGGTTGCCTGCCTGACTAGCTACTGCTAGTTATCTCTGTGTCTTCACTTGTTACAATTGGACCTAAAGCAGTTTAGATGTATTTTTTTGTGGTGTTAGCCACAGCCTAACTTGGTGAGTTGTCTACCCGTTAAGCGCTGATTTCGAGTGCAATGTTCAGTCTACTCTCTGTATCTCTCAGCATTCTCTGTTGTCTTAGAGAAGGAAGCTACAAAAACCTTCAGCCAAGCAAGTTAAATAAAGCACTGATTCTGTGAACATTCGCTAACAATGACCACACTGAGCTACAAAGCATGTTTTGTGTAACTAGGTAACAGGTAAATGTTCTTACCAGGGTCTTTACTCCATATTGTTTCTCCACCTTCTCCCGCAGTTGCTTGAAGCAGGCCTCCATGCGGTCGTGGAAAGGCCTCAGTGCCTCTGTGACCTTCTCTCCGTGGATGCGGACACCTTCGGCGAGGTGCGGGATCTGGCAGAGCAAATGGTAGCATAAGACACATTCATCCAAAATACCCCGAGGAAAGCTACTGGTGTCCCACTACATATAACCATTTAATGCACATGACCTCTGGCCACTTGGTTGTGCAAACTCAGCACATGTACTGATTGTACAACTGTGTGTGTTTGTGTGTCAGTATCACCGCAACTTTATCCAGGTGGAAGTAGACCATATTTGAAAAGGCTGTTGCCATGACACTCCATCCCCCTTCCCCCAAACACCATCATTAAAACAGTATACGATAGTTGTATTACGCTTTGCGACGATAAAGAAAAGACTGTGTACATGAATAGGCACGTGGTGCATATGATGAGTGTTTTCTTCCTCAGCTCTGACGCAAATAGAGACACATTGCACTCTTTCAAGCACACTGCTGTCTCACACTGTAGGCAGCTGGTGAATAACAAAATCTTAACACATAACAGAGGCGGCTCAGGTAGAAGGAGAGAGAGCGAGAGAGAACGAGAAAGCAAGAACGAGGAAGAGACCGAGACTGCTGAAAAATAGTAATTAGGAAACACCAGTGCCACAGTCAGTGTCAGAGCAGGCTCTGCTTACTAAATCTGGCAAAAGAAGGAAGCTTCGTCGCTTGGGGGAGCATGTATTTCGGTGATTTTTATGCTCTGCTGGTTAAAATCACAGGTAAATTGTTTGTGCTCTTTTCCCTCAAACTGGCATTTCTGTGCTAGATGTCATCTTTGGCTGTAATAAGGTGGTGAAGAAATGCACAGTAGCTCACCAGAGACCAAACATGTTCCAGTCAGCTGTGGTAACAACAGAACTTTTCCTTCCCAAGGCAACTATAAAAATATTCCCTGACTGTCTCACTGCTTCAGGTGTGAAATAATGTTACACATGAAAAGAAGGGAGCGTTTGCTTTTAGCGGTTTCAATATGTAAAAAACAAAACAAACAACAACAACAAAAAAATCACATTAGAGGGGATTTACTTCAAATTTTTTTTGAATCAGTTCCGGTCAGAGACGCATTTAAAAAAAAACGTGAACTGTATAATGCATCCTATGCCGTGCTTCATGCAGACTAGCTGTAACTAAGCCCTAAGCGAAACGAACAAAGAATCAGCTGGAGAGGAGATGGGTGAAGCGTAGGTGAGCCAGTAAAATTGAGATTATGTGTGTATTAGCAGCGAGTTTCCTTCTGGACCACGTTGTACGTGTAGATGCTATCACAGCTATCACTTTGTTTTTCCGATTATACGGGAAGCCTGGTTTCTCGTATAGCCTGAATTGGGAAAGTTTACATGCCCTTAAGAAACCCAGTTACAGGAAATCGGTATGTGCATGATGCAGAAAAGTAGTCTGATTTCCCCTTGGGTAGATCTACTTGGGTAAATCAGGTTTCCCTAATCCCCTACCCCGATTACAGAAACCAGGTTTTGTTTACATGAGAGATCGGAAATCAGATTTCTACAGAAAGTAACCTTATCACTTAAACTGGGTTCCATTTCATATTAAAAAAAGGTAAAAAGAAAAGCCTCCCTAATCAAACAAAACAACAAACAAGAATCTAATGTTAACGTTTTGTACGCAAATGCAACAATGATTCTGTTAAGATAAAAAATGTGTGAAGAATCTGGCATACAGGGGTCATAAAAAGAGGACTGTGTGTGTGTATGTCTTTAGGATTTAATATTTTGTTGTGATCAGACTGCTTTTGTTTAAAATGTATTTACAGTACCAGCTTCCCAAGCCCATTTACTTTGTCATTTACATATTAACCCTCCTCTTACAACAGTTAATAAACTGCTTTACCAATACTATCTGCTCTTTATGTTGCTTCCCTTTACACTATCTCAGCTGGGATATAACAACATTATAGCAATAGTTTTTTTTTTTTTTGTCCTTTCGGTTTATCCCGTGAGTTAAGGGTCGCCACAGCGGATCATTGTCCGTGTGTTGATTTGGCACAGTTTTTACGCCGGATGCCCTTCCTGACGCAACCCTCCCCAATTTCTACCAGGCTTGGACCGGCACTGCACAGCTGGGGGTGGGAATGGGCTGTTAGGGGTTCAGTGTCTTGCCCAGAGACCCTTCGACACATATCCACGGCCAGAGATCGAACCACTGACCCTGTAGTCCTAAACGACCGCCTTTACCAACTGAGCTACAGCTGCCCCAGCTATAGGCTTCTTATTGATAGGTTTTTTTTTATTATTTATTGTTTTGATTCTCTAGAGCCTGCTTGCCTTTCTCCGAGGGCAAACTGCCCCTCTACAGCAGGCTGTAGTAAGAACAGGCTGAATCATGATGCAACATTTTGCAATATTCTCGATGCATGTTATATTTACACATATCTACACATGTGGGGAACTTATTAACAGGGAGAAAAATACTAGTACTAGTTCAGAAACACATTACACAACATTACACATTGTAATGTTGCTGATAAAGCTTCAGGTTCACAGCCACATAATACAATGCACCAATGCATTAAACTATTTGCTCAACTGTTTGCCCACATTGAGCAAACCAGCTTAAAAAAATACTGAAAATGTAATGCAGAGCCTAAAAACAAGCATATTTCACTCACATGATGTTAGCTACTGTGCTGCTGTGCTCGACAAAGCCGAAGCTTTGGCACAGAAATATAAATGAAAGGAGGCCGCAGACACCCTGCAAGGATTTCCCCTGATATTGAGCACCTTCATCATTACAGCTGGGGCCTCTTGGAGGAGACAGAAGAGCAGTGCAGAGAGGAGGCTAAAAGAACAAAAGGTGAAGGAAAGGAAAGAGTGGCAGAGGGGAAATAGGTTAGGAGTAAAAGAAAGGGGAGGGAAGGAATCAGAAGATCGAAGTGTCGTGAGAAAAAAAAGATACAAACAGGGAGGAAAACAGCAAGAGTGAAAGCTGAGGCAAGATTCATGTCTCCCAGGATACCCACATCTTTTTATAGACCTTAGGATGATTGAGTGCAACTGAGTGGCTGCATGGCAACAGAATTCTGCTTGGTGGCTGCACAGAGAAAAGCTCATTGTGGAAGACACTTAGACTCAAGGTTGATATACACATGTTGAGTAGTTTAATTATATATAACAAGTTTTTTAAAAAAAAGGTTTTATTCCCAATCCATCGGTCTAACCAACCAGGAACACGTACATTTTGTTTTTTGAGGGCCAGATAAATCAGACAAACAACAAAAACAACAACCTTCTCTGTCACTTTTTGAAATGCTAGCTGGAAAGGTGAAGTAGGACCATAACAAGCATCATCACAAAATGTGACGGCAACAGCTCCACCTTTAAAAGATGGAAAAAAATGGCCAGAAAAAAAAAAAGGGGAGGAACATTTGGGCTTTTAATGTCAATGCATTATCAGCAGTGGTTGAGTATTACTGCTCTGATCAACCACGCTTCATATAAAACTTTAAACAACTAGAAAACAAGGTCAGACAAGAAGAGTGCATGCTAGTTCTCTTTCAAGCACAAAACAGCAATGTGCTCAAGTAAATGAGACCTTTTGTAATAGAGGCAAATGCACAACAGCTAAAAAGAGAAAGATTTTTCTCAGGGGTTTGTGGATCAAACCACAGCAATAAAATAAAAAAGATTTAATGTTGGAATTATATCAATGAGGTTGCCAGAATCCCGACTACAACGGTATGATCAGGCTGTTCTTTATCAGTGTGAAAAGGAAAACTGCCACTGATGAAACCAACCAATGATTCAAGTAATAGCTACAAACGATGTGCAACTGGAGCCAACTGACGCCACGCCAAGAATACAAACTGTCCAGCTGATGGTATACAGCAGATCCTCGGTGTTGCTGGTATCTGTCAGCTGGTGTCAGGACCCAAACTAGTTAGCCAGGAACATTTGCTGAATGGCTTGTAACTGAGGTTTCTGCAATTATGTGTCCCCTAGTGGTCAACAGTTATTTATTGCAGCTTTAAAGGAGGAGTACACAACTGAGACACAATGGACATATAATAGTATTGATTTCAAATAGGTATACACTTGTCAGTGCAACAAAGAAATACTTAATATCTGATGTTCTTCTGCAGTATTCAAATGGCTTAATCATTATTTCTTCATAATATTTCTAGAATCCATAAAATGACTGACACACATTGTCGCCCTTTCAAGCCGCATGTTACGGGGATCCAGGGATTATTAATGAAAACAGCTAAATGCCAGCATTCTCAGCTGACAGGACGTGTGAAAGAAATGACACTGCTATTTAGTATCAACAGTGTTTCTCAGAGCCCACTGTTCGTAGTTGAACCATTTCACTCTATCAGTTCCTAAGGCATTGTGAGTAGACTTCAGAACCACACCCTGGGGTGCTGGGGCAGCCACGTTGCCTTTGAGATGCCTCGTATTAAAGCTATAACGACATATTAAGTCATTTCAAAGAGGTCACAAAGGTCCCAGAGACATACACCGCAAGGAGTGAGTCAGAATAATAAGGAGACAAGACTAAACAATATATGAGATGAAGTGACCAAAAGCACAAGCCTAAAAAACTCAAATCAAAAACCACCTTTAGGAGGACAGATGTGTCAGTGAAAGATTCAATTTACAGTATATGCTTGTGAATATGTTGTTGATACCCCATGAATATGGCCTCATTAGGTCTGCAGTTGGATTTATTGATCAATCATCCACCTTTAATTTTTAATAGTGGATCATGCCGCAGTTCGACATTTAAAGCACTATTTTAAGCATCTGTCCAGAGCATTTGCTGATTACAACAAGACTCGTCACACAAAATACCTACTTTGTATTTGCCAGGGAGCTTTTTACAATACCTAATTTCCTGATTTCCAGTTGCTCATTTCCTCTCTAATTGCTAGACGAGGACAATGGGAATTTCAGAATAACAGTGCACACTGGCTCATTTCTCCCCATTTAGTTTGTTCACCAGAGCAGGCGCACCTTCATTTGTCTCATTTAGACAGATTCAAGACGCGAGATAAACAAGCATGCTGGCTCTGGCAAGAAGACAGCTGATAGCATTTCAAATCAACAACTGTGTGTACGCTGGGCGTGGGTTCAGTGAACACATTCCTGGTTTCTCTAAGCTACATCCCTGTTATGATCACACAAAACCACTTCAATTGTGCGTTTTTGTGCTTACGTTTATGGAGGATACGTATATACCGCCACGATTTGAAAAACATAGCGAATGTGAAGGACATTTAAGCATCTTGTGCATCTCATACAACAGAGCTCCTGCTAATTAGCAGTGTGGATTGTGGGTGGACGATGATTTCAAAATTGCAGTGTGATTTCTAAAACTATATTAAACCAGCTGAAATCTCAAAATGATGGTAAAATGGGTTTGGCTCCTTTATGTCTCAGTATCACACTAGAACCAACACAAAGCTTTGAAACAAAGACACTCGTCTTGTTATTCAGTGCCTCTGCTTGGATATAAAAATAACTGACGGGTGTTACAGGTAGAATCCAGATGCAAACTCTAACCTTGTCAGATATAATGCATTTGTGATATTCTCTTCTTTCTAGGAGTGATGAAGTAGCAGCACATTTATTTTTGGGTTACCCTTGTATGCTTTGTCAACTTCTACTTCCATAATATCCTATATTTTCCCGTGTTTACACAATGTGAATGTTTGCAACAAATGAATATGAATAAAACTACATATAAAAAAGTAAATAGTAAATGTTAAAATAATCTAAGGTAAATTAACTATGTAGCAACGTGACAGACATCATGCTTATATGAGTGGCATATTTCCATGTAAATCACTGTCCCTTAAAAAGACAAAAGGTTTCACAAACACAACACACCATGTGGAACTATTTCACAACAGTTAAGAGGGTACAACAATCACAAATTAAATTAGCTTCCTTTTTCTTTGCAACCAGCAATAGGAAGATAATAGATGAACCTCTGGCTTTTGTGCTCATTGACTGGGTAAACCATAAGTTGTGAAATCATGACTTCCATGACTAAAAGTGAGTCATAGTTCAGACTACAGAGGGACGAGAGAGCGAGAAAAGAAACAAATCAAAACAAGAAAGCTACATTGCAGTATTCTAAGATCCCAGTGGGAGGAAGTTTTTATTATTCCTTTACAAGGCAAAGATACAGTGGCCAAGAGTTTATTAATAAAAGACAAACCAAACCTTAGCTAAAGATCTGTTGACATTCACAATAAGTCATTAAATAACCTCCACTGCAATGGATTTCCAACAAGGTGTGTGTTGTGTGTTTCTTGTCTGCTGCCTGTGCTCTTTCTTCAATTCAGTGAGGGTGCAAAGCTAGCAAAAACGCCAATGCTGATCTCTTGCTCTCACTTCATGCAGTGGAGCATCCTCCCTAACTTCAGAATGTTTGCTTCAGCACTCTGCCTCACTATTTTGTCCACTGAACTCTTTAACACGCTGCCTCTGCTCAACTCAGTTACTGCCACTGGACACTCTTGACGGTGCACTTACAACTTGTTCAAACGATATTTTCAGCTATAACCTTTCAGAGAAAGTTTTTTTGTCGTTGCAGAGGCAGTGCTTTAGTAAGGTGATAACATTTCAGACATAAATGCCACAATATACAGAACAAAACAAGTATCCTTCACAGCATTGAAACCATTCACTGCACATATAAAAGGTAAAATAAAAGGCCTGGCATCCACAGAGCCTCTAGGTGGAGGTGCACTCTTCCCAAATCTCTGGTGCAGACTCCATTAATAACCTTCTCAGCTCTACTAATTTAAATCACTGTCACTTATATATAAGGACACCACCTTTTTAGGAGCACAAAAGAAGTGCTCAAACTAAATTCATGCTAATTATACTGAAAGGCCAAGTGCCATGGACTCATAATTTCATGTCTCTGATGCTCCTCCATGCCATCTAATCCATGCGCAATAGTTTGCATGCCTGTAGGACATGTCATCCTCAACTCATGTGCCACAGGGAAGGTAATACCATCTAGGATGATGAAATGCTTCGTCTTTTAAGGTAAACAAGCATGTAATTTGCGATGAGCTAATCATGGCACTTTTCCTTCAAACCTGACATCTTTGACTAGACAGTCTGATGCTTTAAAAAAACTCCAGCATGAAGCTTTATCATGATCATATGCACTGCAAAATGACACAGATAACCATTTTTAAGTTCAGCCTCACCTGCCAGGCAATAAGATCCTTTAGTTTCTCAATCTTGTCAAGGTCTTCTGGGTGTTCCTGCATGTACTTGTCATTGAAGAAGGCCTGGAGACAGGGGGAAAAGATACTGGAGTAAGATTGTACAAAGTGAGGAAAAGGAAGGGCAGGGGAACATGGAAGGAACAACCTAAAATGCTGAAGAACTTATGACATATAAAAAGAGAAATGGTAGAACACAACTGAAGAGTCACGGGGAAAAGAATTGCGAGGGGATGTCAGGATGAGAAAAATTTAGTCAAGACATCCGTCTCTCCTTTACCACCTGCACTATTTCACTGAGATGAAGCCGTGACCTGAGGGCAGAGAATTCAGATCGCTCTTCCTCTAACTCATACCACACAGTTTCACAGGACCAATACGAATCTATTCCAGGTAGTGATATATTCTGGGAGACCAAGAAGGCTATCACTTTTTTTTTAAATCATCAAGCACAAGGTAAAAAGAGTTTGCCTTTCCACATGATTCGCTATGTTAACTGTGAATAGAGTGTGCACTCCATAAACTGGCAAGAACAGTAGAAAATACTATGATGAAAACATGACACAAGGAACACCAAAAGAAAAGGGCTTGAAAGGGGGAAAAAAATAAAAATAAATAAAAAGCAGCAAGTAATTTCAACCAAAACCAGATTCATGTGACCTTTGATAATGGGAGGCAAACAATATGTGAGCAGGTAGTCAAGTACAGTGGTAAAGGCCTGGTGGTATGACAGCTTCTAGAATTTTAAATATGCATGAAACTATGATGTAATTACAATGTATGAAGTCTTTATTCATATTATATTCTAAAATGAGAAAGTGTATACATTGTCAAAATGAGTTTCAGTACTCGTCACTCAAGCTAGAATCTTTGAGGTTTCTGTTTAAGTGTAAATGTACTACAATAAACCCTTATTAGAACTTCTTTCACATTAGCTACCTTCTCATAGTTGACAAAACCTCCCATGACAGCTGGGTCCACAATCCCATTCACCAGCATTGAGAGGGGATTGATGGGAAGGTTGGGGTCAGCGACATGTCTCTGAACCATGCTGCTGAGCTTCTCATTGGTCAGCTGCATCGTTTCTATGGCATTCTCCAGTGGACTGATCTCCACCTGTGTAGAACAGGATGGGAAGAGGTTGCAGTTACCAGTTTTGATATATAGCATACACACAGCTGGGTTATTAGAAGATGATCCTAGGAACTCTAAACTTTAGACTAAATCACATAGGATAGACAAGAAATTAATCATTTTCCAGTGAGACCATACACAACCAACAACTGTCAAACGAAGATGGATAGTGCAGTGCCGCAGGGGAATTTCAATTTCCATTTCAACAAAATATGATTGGCAACTCTGAGAAAAGATTACCAACATATTTGCAGTCATTCATCCCACCACTACGTGAAACTAAATTTCAACTTAATCCATGCACCTTCACATGGGGGCAATCTCATTACTTTGGGTGAAAAACAACCACCTCCTTGCAGCTTGCTAGTAAGAATTTAGAAGAAACACAAGTGGATTGTTGAGTTGTTGAGTCAGATTTAGACACCAGCCAAAAGAATAAAGATGTTGTGCCAGGGAGACAAATCTCCAATCTGTGCCGGTATGTCTAAGGCCAGATTGATAAAAAAGCGTTGTCAGATGGAAGGCTTTAGCTTGGTGAATCTCAGCCCAGTCATTAGGCTTTAAATAGAGAGTCTGACCTCGGGGACCTGGCCTCTCCCTGGCTCATCTGGAGGGCAAGCTGCTCCTGACAGTATGTTCCAACTCTGCCTAAAGGAAGAAGCCTCTGCTACGAATTAGAGTGAATAAGCAGAATAACATTCGATTGCATGGGCTCAGGAGTTTTGGGGGTGGGTGGGGCAATCGAGTCTTTGTAGGAAAATGATTACGCTAAGGGTGCAGCAACCAGAGAGGCCATTGTGCAGAGATAAATGTCTAAGTTACCAGCTGCGTGGGTGTCATGTGATGCTATGTGATGCTATTTGATGGCTATAAGTGCAGGTAGCACACTATAGTACACCCTCTGAGAGCAGGATTAGAAATACCCCTTCCTGGGGATTTTCACCAGCACGGACAGAAAGGTGACTAATCAAACCAACAAATAGAGTAATTAATTGTTGAATACTTATTCATTGCAGGCTAATTACACTAAGTAGCACATTTATTTTGGGACAAACTAATGACACATTAAACAGATGAGGTGGGTGTCTTGGCTCAGCATAATACTGTGCCCTACTCTTGTGCACCAGGTTTTATTACAATATCCATTTCTCTACACTTCAGACAAACAACATCTGATCCCAAAAGGGGAACACGGGACCAGCATTTTAATGAGCCAAAAGAACAGAGCTAAGACAATAAAAGTGCATTGCAGTTTGAGCGGGATGGAGAGAAAATATGCCCATTCCAAGTGCTACAGTAAACACTAAAGATATCCGTTGCAGTCACTCCATTCTCTTATCAACAGGTTTTTCAATACAGCAATTCAGGTAATTCTATTACAGGAAAATCAACAGACAGTGAGTTCTGGACTCTCCCTAGCTGTATTTGTGCTGTGTAGTTATTTTCAGTGGAAACAGGCTTTAAGGACTATTTGGTGAATCAATGTGGGCCCTCGGGCAGAAGGAGAACGTGCTCTGTCGTTAGTCCAGGGAGTGACACGCCTGTGTCCACATGGCTGTCTATACCGCTTAAGTGGACAAATTATATCGATTGCCACTGAGCAAGGCTGCAGATCCCTATCTTATTAGGCGCCCTGCCTGGCACACAAAGTCTTTCTCATACTCACCGTGGAGACTGACTTCACTTCAAACCAGCGCAGGATGCCTGGAAGTTTGTATGCTGTTGTGTAGGTGGTCCTCTCAATCCACATGTTCTAGAGACAAAAGGACTCAAAATCAGACATCTGAAAAAGCAACACAGCAAAAGAAATCAACGCACCATGACGAGTCAGAGATCAATTCGGAGCTGTTTTTCTGCCAAGCCACAATGAAATGAGCTTTAAGACGGCTGCATAAATGAGATTAAAATGATGCGACGTTCACAGTGAAGGTGGGCTAGTGGGAAGGAGTTGTTCACCACCTCACTGTTTCAATGGCAGCTCATTAACGGCTGCTCGCAGGCAACACAAATAAGATGGGATCTCCTCTAATTCATCATGGAGCCAAAAGAATGGCTCTAAATCTTCAGATGAAAACCATGCACCAATGGAGATGATGATTTCCCCTGTTTTAACATTTAAACCTTTTTTATCAGTGTGTTGGTGAAAAAGAAAAAAACAAACAAAGACACGTATGACTCTGACAAAGTTATGTAGAGTAAGTCTGAGATGAGGGTAAAACATCAAGGTCAATACAAGAGTGAAAAGATTAAGTTTGTCACTCTTGCAGAAATGTATATTTCACTTGATGTACTGAAAACCAAGAGTCAGCCGTAGTAGCAGTAGGCAATTTTTTTGGGTCTGGTTGTTGTCCACCAAGTTAAAAGGTAAAAATAAAGCAAAATCCTCTGTATCCCTGTTCCTTGGTGTAAAATCTTGCCAATGTAAATGAGAGAGCTGCTTTGCTATTTATTTACTCTGCTGGAAACACCTCAAAGTATGTGTGAAGCATAAACCTCAGCCAATAATCCAGCAGCATCCTATAATAAATTATAAGACAGCCGACGTGATGCGGAGACAAACAAGCAGAAATCTGATCAAAACCCACAAAAAGGAAAATGCCTTTTCACCTTTACTCAATTTGCAGCATCTCAGCATCAAATACAACACTAACTATTTGATTAGGCCCGGAGATCATTATTCTGCTTATTGTAGGAAAAAAACACTAGCAGGTACAGTATTGAAAAGGTGCATGTTTTTTGCCCTGTTAATGGAGATGAGTCAGTTGCTTCTAACAAAATCGGTGTGTTTGTTTGTGTATGAGAGAGACAAAAAACACATTTTCCTCTTTGTGAGGCAAAAGAAATCGATGTTATGTAATTCATGTTAGCTGCATCAATTACTAAAACATGAAATATACTGTGGAAAATTAGGATTCCTATTTCTAAATCCCACTGTCAGGCCATAAAAAATATTATTATATTATACATGTTCTGTATTTAAGCCAATTATTCTAATAATGATAAGCATTTTATTTGTAAAGCACTTTTTAAGATAGACACAGAAGTAAAATATATTAAAACCACTAAATACAAAGAACATGGAACATATTAGATTTTCAAACCTCTGTGATCACATTTTAATTTTAAAAAGAATGGATTTTTAACTGTGCTTCTAATAATAATATTTAATAGTTGGATAGAATACAACAAAAGGACTCACAGAAAACTCATTGTCGGGGTCCTTCTCTCCCTTCCTCACTGGCCTGGAATACTGGTATTTATGGACTTCATTTACAGTGTAGAAGCTGAGGAGGAAGAAAATCAGCACCTGAGTAAATTAAAACAGTTTGGGGCAATCTACAGCTTGACTCAAAGGTTGATTGCTTTGCTTCGTGTCAAACCCAGGACAGGACCCTTTCCAGGCTAGCTCTGCCAGGAACTGTGGCATTTAGCATGTTGGCCTCATCTACATTGGAAATAAATACATTTCTGGGTAACACACATCAGTGGAAGCTCCTGAAGATGGGCTGAAATGTCAGACATGTAGAGGAGCTGCAGCATACGTAACACTGGCACATGACTTGCAGGGATGACCTTTGTCAAATCGGGTTAATAGAGTTTTCATACAAGGGAAATGATGGCATTACATATAGTAACTGCAGGAGCAGCTGTCTGGGCAAATTCACAGCCTCCCACATAGACACATAACTTGCTCTATTTACATCTTTTTATCTCCATCTCTCTTGCCATCAGAAATCTACACTTGCACTCTGAGTGCAGATCCATTATCCTCATGGAGCATATTGCATTTTTCAAATCCTAAAACCTTTCCATATGGTAATAAAATATTAAATAAATCCCTGCTGTTGCAAAGTCACTGGCTTTTTATGTTTATTGTTGCAACGATAAGTGTGTCCAGATGGGATGCTCGACATCTGAACTTTTTCTACTCATGTTTTGTTAATGAACGGACCACACAGAGCGTTTGGGATGTTCACACTACTCAAAAAGATTGGGCTCAGGTCTTGGCACTTTAAACTAACAATCAGATGTTTCCTTCCAGACTTGGTCACAAAGGGCAAGAGACTACAAATCAGCTGAGAAAACGTGGCATAAACCCTAAAGGCTGAGTCTGGGACGTTCCGATCAAGCAGCTTTAAATCAGCCGTGCTACTCCAATTTTACAAGCCTTTTACATGCCGTTAGCTAGAAGGCCTAGAGATGATGCAGTAAGATGGTCTGGACAAAGCAAGATCAGAAGGTGGTGTACTCTGCCTGCTGCTCAGTCTCAGTTCAGTCTCATTGCTATGCACTGTTTATCTTTTGTACTGATCAAGAGAACTTATGAGAAAAAACAGAGAGAGACAACCAGGGAAAAGATGGTGAGAGCTGGAGAAAGTAGATGGACAGTTGGTATAGCACAGTCCTCCATCACTCTCTAAACACAGCTGTCTAATCTAGGCTATTAACAGAGTTACATATTCCAATCAGACACACTTAGCAAACAGGCCAAAAGGGGGATTCAGGGAGATGTGACCAAAGCGGCTTGTGATAAGATCAGTGCCCAGGTATACTTGCCTAAAGGTTTTTCCAAGTAAATGTCTTCTTTTAATTATGTCCATTGATGCATTGGGTGGCATCTCAAAGTGAATTTGCACAGCTGAGTGGTGCAGCGCATGGCCGGGGTACAGATTGGGCAAACAAATGGGAGTGCAGGGGCCCAGTGTTTGCTGTGGCCTCGGTGCACGACACAAAGGTATTAATGATGTCAGAGAAGCAATGTTGTACTTGGCACAGTGACTATTAGCAGATGGCTGGTCCAAGTTAATAACCAAAAGAACAACAAGAAGGTCAACCTGTGTTTGTTCTACACAGACACACATTTCCATCGTGATGTTATCTACTTTACCATAGTGGTTCTCAGCACAGCACACTTTCAAAAAATGCTAATGTACTTTAGAATGTCATCACAAGGCCTCCAAATAGGTCTTGAGTGACTGGGAAAAGTAAATTGGGCTTTGTAGGGTTTTTAATGCATGTTGTGTGACCTTGAGCAACACACTCTGTGACTGTAAAGACAGGAATGCGTGCTGAGCGGGGATATCCTGCCTACCTCACAATTTGTTCAGAGACAGGTTTGTTCTGGAACTTGGCAGGCAGGTCTAGGATGGGCTTCACTGTGAAACACTGGAGGTCTTTAACAGCATCATCAAGGAAATTAAATCAACAGGAAAGGGAAAAACTGACTAAATACACCTTGAATGGAATACTACTAATTCACTATTGTCATTATGCAACATTTAGTTCAAGCAAATGTAAAAACAATTTCAAATACAATACATCAAAATGAAAGGCACATCATGGAGTTTGACAGGGCTACATACAGTAAGTAGAGTGTTAAAGCAAATCATTTTGTGTGTAACAAACTAATTTATGAAAAAACAATTAGGAATTTTACAGATGGCTCACGCTGTACGTAAATTGAATCACTAAATTCTAGGATACACTGTCCATGAGAACACTTTGTGTCCTCATTAGGTGGTGTGGTGGTCTTCATCTTCTCCGCATTTGGAAACTGCGTGAGCAGACGTGCTTCAAAATCCTCTCTGCGCTCATACTCCTTCCCTCGGTAGATGAACATTTTGTTCTGAAGGACGATAAATAACACAGTGAGTCTCTGAATATGTTGATGAAGACAGGCACACAATTATGCAAGCTGGTGCAAATTTGTACACATGACATGGACATAAGGTATATTGTCCCTACTTTATGAATATGGAAGTATTGACGGGATACAGTGTAATTTCATGGACGATTTCCCAAGAAGATTAGATTTAGTAGTTAAAATGTATTCAATGATGACAGTAACGACAGAAGTGGGACAATGAAAAAATTCTAACATTAAAAGAAAGCTTAACTGTTGAGGACGGCTTTGATTTGTAAATCCACCTGTCCCAGTCCTGTGGCTGGGTTAAAATACATTACCATAATCTCCATATTAAATACTCGGAAATGAGGGTGACAGAAAGTTCTTGACACAGATTCTGTGATTAGTCAGTCCCAGCTGAGTCCAGTGTTGTCTTCCTTGGGCAGAGGACAGTTGTTTTTGCAAACTGACAGTCTGTAAATTGGTACTACCGCTTTGCTGGGGGCTCATTTGCACACAACTGCAACTGACTACAGCTACAGATAAAAATTGCTTCAATCCCATCACATGGCTAAGACAACATGCCAATTTCAATCAAGTGTGTTAAGACGATGGGAGTTAAGGATGGGCCCTCTACCCCCCCCTCCCCAATCATATGTTAGCAGCTCAATCTTTTCTGGAAACCATCTAGTTGTTGCTGTTATGTTCATAGAGGTCTCGTAATGAATAATTAGCGAGTACTATTACACTATAAACACAGCTTGAATGTCAGGATCTTGTCTAAGGAAATTAGCCAAATAATTTTTCGATTCACTTCTTCCTTTTACAGACCCTCACTGTACAATGTCTGCAATGGCTTACACACATAGCCAGCCCCATGCTTAAAGACAGCACACATCTCAATCCCCCAGCTAATTAAAAGAATTGCAGCCATGAAATATGCCTGGGGCCATTTTCAAATTTGCTTTGACAGATACGTTGACAAAAGCTTATTGATTTCCAGAGTCATCCCTCTCAAACACAAGAGAAAACGCTCAATCTGTACAACAGACTGCTGCAATTTTCAGCTGCTGAACAACTGCGAGATTGGCTTCTTTTTGTCTCCAAATCATTCAAATTTGGTTAAGGACACCTAAGCATTTCCATCTCTGCAGTTTCAATGCTTATTCATAAAAGGACAGCAGATTCACATTATGGTGTTGAGCATTCTGATCATGTTTACAGTCACCTCAGTGCCACGATTCACATTTTCATTAGCCTCAAATCTATACTAGCTAGATCTGGCAATAAAAATCATTGTCATTGAGAAAATGATTCATGCTAAAATGCACTATTCTTTCTTGGCTGGTGGGTAAAAAGGCAATTTAATGCAGTTAAGAGACAAAGCAGCAAAAGTTAATATAACTGCAATGTCATTGAGAAACATGTACAGTGCTGTGAAAAAATATCCAACACCCTTGTGATTTTGTCTCTTTTGTGTGTGTGTGTGTGTGTGTGTCTCATACTAAGCAGTTTTAGATTCTCAAACAAAATCTAATTTAGAACAAAGGCAAAATAAGCAAAACACAAAAAAGAAACTCTGCTTCAATATATTAGGAATGTAAACAGCCAATACTGTTAGCTGTTAGTGATACGTCCCCCCCCCCCCCAAAAAAAAAAAACTAGAACACATCAGTCTGGGAAGGGTTTACATAGCTATTTGGGACTCTGAAGGTCTACTGTGACAGACACTGCAAATGGAAAAGATTTGAGACAACAGTGAACCTTCCCAGAAGTGGCTGACTTTGTTAAATTCCTGAAAGACCACAAGGCAACTCATTCAGGAAGTTCCAAGATCAGAAGAAAATATCCAAGGAACTGCAGGCCTCTCATCTCAGTAAAATTCAGTTTTAAACTGACATAGGGTAGAAACAGCATCCACAGTAGACTGCAGCTAACCCAGAAGAACATTAAGGCTCATGTAATAATGAATTTGAGGTGATGAGCCAAAGGTTTAATTGTGTTGAAGACAGGGGTCCTGGTAAATCTGTAAACCAAATACAGAATTCCACATAAATGACACCACACCTATGGTCATGCATCTGGGGATGCATTGCTGCAGCAGGGCTGATATGCCATAACTGAGGGAAATATGAATTCAACTCTCTACCAGAGAATCATGAAGGAGATCATCAGGTCGCCGGCCTATGAGTTAAAGTTCCCTTGCAACGGGGTTATGTCCATATCTGAACTAGCTACTAAGTTCAGGGGACACTAACGTTGTACGTTTACACATGATTGTAGGGACTGGATACCTTTTTCCTTACAACTACAAAAAAACTCAGCCGTTACTCAACTGCATTTGCTCAGGTATTTTTATTTTTGTTTCGAGATCTGAAATGGTTTAATATGAGATACACACAGAAAAAAAAACCCAGGAGGGGGTCAAATATTTCTTCATACGCAGCACTGTATCGTTGGGATTTAAGCTCCTTGAACATACGTCTGGCAAGTATTTTTATAAGCAAGTTTTATTTGGTAAACAAAAATTAATTATATATATTAACAGGGTTGCACAGAGTGCTCCTAAAAATGTATGAGCCAGAAACGTCCTGCCATGTCCTTGAATGTGCTCACTGGTCTGTCTCAGGAAAATTTTGAATGATATAACATGACAAGCTCATATCCAAGTGTCTCCAAATGTGGTGTGTTAGGATACATATTTCAAACCTTTCACACAACCTCAACTGCTTTTTGAGCCGAGCGCTCACAGGAAACTCAATACAGGGATTAAATAAAGTTTAGGATTGATAGGAAGAGAAGGGAGCAGAGGAGAAATATGCCGACTGGATGTAAAGTGAGGGAAACAATTGCGGACGAAATCTGTCTTTGAAATACTCTGAATACCTTTAAATGTGTCTACAACAGAGGCTTTCGTTCGTGCTTCAAAGCCTCTTGACAAGGTATTGTAACTGTCAAGGTTGAAATGATGACTTCAGGTAAATAAATCCCTTTTTCTAGGAACAAAAACATTTTAGTCTGTAAAAGAACACACAGATGGAAACAAACAACAAACCCTGGGTTCTTACACACAATTAAATAAAACAGAAGACAGCAAGGACCAATGGTTTGGTTGCATCTGCAGATCCAAACAAAATACATGATCTAGAGCAATTTGCAATTAGAAACTACCCTTGTGTCTAACAACATTAACGACTAATAAATCATAAGCAGCTGAATTAGGTAGTCTTGCATAAAATCAATTCTTTAGGGAGGTGGATACAAAATACCTTTATCAAAGTATTGATTTTCTCACATAATTGACTTTTCCCTAAGGACACTGCGATGCTGCACACACACAGTAATATAGGGCATGAAACAAAACGCCTCTAAACTACATTTATCTTAATTAGTAACTCATACACAAACACTTCCATATGTACTAACAAAAACCTTTCAACATAATAATAAAAGACAACAAGAGGGAATACAAATGCAGAGCCCATGTAAAAGCCATTAGTTTGTTTAGCTGTTTTCATGGAACAACATTTAATAACAGTATTCATACTGCTGTAAAAATAATTGGGCTTAACCTGGGTTAACTATTCAATCAAGGCCAGCTGGAACACGTCTCTACACAAAAGAGTAAAACAAAACAATAAAGTGGGTAAATTAAGAGCAGATTCCAAAGATGCTCTTGCAAACTGGTTATTAGAGGTAAGGTCAAACTATAGGAAAAAAGAAGAAAAAGGGAGAAGAAAAAGAACTCCGAGCTATTCTCAAAGGCTGTTTAAATAGCCAGTTAGATTAGGCCAGTGCAGCTTGCCCCGTCTGTAATGGAGTTTCTGCCCTGACAGATAAAAGAGGTTAGGAGGGGTGCATGGAGATCGAAAAGAAGCAAAAGACCCTCGTGAAATGGCTGTTCCTCATAATAGAATGTAAAGGGCTTGATCAGGGATCATTGTTCTTGAAGCTGGACTTTCACGCTATCTTATTATGTGAGGACTTGATGGCATTGCTTGTGTGAAAAAAAACAAAAAAAAAACGCTTGGATTTCTCTTGGAGAGGAAAGCGATATTTTTTTGTATTATGCCAAATGATAGTGTAAAAACAGATTTACCACAGGGAATACATTAAAAAAACAAATTGGCTTTTGTCAGCACTGCTTTGTTCTTCCTATAAATATCATGGAGAAAAAAATAGCTCCAACCTTACATTAAACCCACAGGGACACAGTATCATGCAGAGAAACTCCCCACATCAACGGAATTTTCTGTTTAAATTAAATCTGATATGTGAACAGAAGAGAACTTACTTCATAGACAGAGCACAGGAGGTCTGATATGCACACAATAGCACTTCAGACATAGATTACGGCTGGTGAGGAGATACCAAACGCCTGCTGAACATGTACTTAATTTGCGATAAGAGACGATCTCGTTGGCTCAAAGCCAGCCAGGACAATTTGGGTGGTCAAACACAGACTGGTTCATATTTAGGAGTCAGTTATGTTTGGAAGAACTTCATTGCTGTACGTACTGATCAACAGCCAACAAATGGTGGTTATTTAGAAATTGTGGCTTTTACTGCACTAGTACAGCTCCAACAAGCACAGACATGACTTTTGTGGGATTATGAAAAATGTTTTAGCGTCCACCAAATGCAAATTAGACAATAACACATTATTAACTTTGTATTGCGTGTGTGCATGTTTTTTTTTTGTGCAGGTGGTGATGGGACACCGTGTGATGCACAATATGCTCAAGATATGGAAAAAGGGTGTTTAGCTGAAGTTCAGCTATGGGAAGATGTGATCAGCCTTCTGAGTGGACAAACATATGGGCCACATCTTATATTCATCTGTGTGCTGCGGTTTTCATAGCTTTATACAGCAAGGATGGAAAGTTTTAGGAATGACCAACTGGACAGCTGGTAGAGTATCATACCGTGAAAGCTAACACTTGAGATATCAGATATACAGTAGGGCAAAATGCTAAAGGAGCTGAGAGAGATAAGGCCATGAATGAGATAGAAGGAATCTAGGAAGAAGAGAAAAAGATTATTTTTTATTTACAGCTCTCTGCCTTTTTTTCTTGAGACCCACTTTTCCCACACTGATGGGTATGTATCCAACGCATAAGGCTGGATTCTACTCTATAGCCCACACATGGAACAGCTGCTATGATTCACGGTTTGTTTTCAGTTGAGTGGGTAAGCAAGTGAAATCCAGACCAGGTGGGATGCTGAACAAGTGAGTCCCGCCAAAAAACCTAGACATGTGAAACCCATAGAGTATGTCTTAACGGCTGAGGCTAGGAACTAAATAAGCTCTAGTAAACTTATTGATCATCTGTTCTGACAAGTGGCTAAACCCACACAGTGCTATCAGCCATATGCAGGGTGTTGAGAGAAGTTGAAGATATTTGTAGGTGCGAGTACTCACGCGTAGGAAGGTGGGGAACCCCATGCCATAATACCCCACAGCAAAGTAGTCTGGTTTGGGCCGGATGACCTTCACTATGTTCTCATAGAACTGGGCCTGCTTCCGCTGGTGGGAATAGTGAGATTCAGTGGCTTGGACAACGCTGTCACTTCCTTTTATATAATCCTTGTTATTGATTGCATTTTACTAAGGATTGTAAAATTGAAAAATAAAGGAAAATAATGCAATTTACTTTCTTTATCTTAAAAAAAAAACTCCACTAATGGAATTACTGTTTTAACCCCTTGTACAACATAAAGGCAAAGTTAAAACATAAATAAATAAAACTTACCAAGGATGCACTGAGCTGCTCAAAGTCAAACATTTCATTCTCATACTGTTCAGCCAGCTCCTTTCCCAAAATGATTGCCTCCTCCCACATCTATTGGGCACACAAACAGAGACAGTTAGAAAATGAATTAATTATTGAGATTCAATCTGAGATAAAGCATTCTTTTTCTGCCAGCTGAATAACACAAATGATCTCTCCCAGGAAAGGGTAGTTAATATCAGCCCTTTTTTAAATAAATACGTGTGAAATCTTATTATGTAAACATGATTTTGTTTTTCCTGTGATCTAAAACAATAAGGGCCAGATTCCAAACTCCTGGGAGAAGCAGATTTATTACAGTGATGCGCTTCCCACCGAGCCTCATCCAGTGCATTGGAGTGGTGTCACAGATAGATGGGAGCTACTCAAACATGTTGAAAGACCTCTAAGTGGCTTTCTGAAAGACTAGATACTGTGGGGCTGCACGGATCTAGGCCAGGCCAGAGGTGGACTCCATCCAGACTGCTACTCTGATCAGCCTGCCATGTGAGAGAGCAGTGGTGGCAATACCATCTGGGACTATTTTCTGGATGACTTTAGTGACACTCTCAGAAACTGTCCTCAGCTGATACTGCACTCTCTGGTTGTGTCTAGTTGTCTCCCTGGCTATACCCTTCTGGGCGACAGTTGGCTAGAGAAACAAGAGTGGCGGCTGCACCCAAACACTGATGACACATGCAAAGCCTTGGGACATCATCTCTGAGAAGCTCTGGCTGCAGTCCTGCAGAAACCATTCCAAGCTTAGCTTACAGGATGAAAGACATTTTTCTGCTCCCGCTAAAATATGAAGAGTGTAGCAGAATAGCACAAAACCTATGCCCAGGTTCATTGAAAGTAAATTTGTTTTCGTCAACACAAGGGATATATATAAAAGGCCTGCTCTTCAAGTTGCAATAGAAAAATGGCATTTACGTTTATCACAGAGGTGGTAGGAGTAAAAAAGAGGAATGAGGACACCGGCAGAGAAAAATGTTCTATAAAAGGTAAGGGACACGACAAAAGAGCCACATTAATCCTTATGTTGTCCAATATGTGCTTTCATTCATAAGTACTTCAGTTATGAATATAAAACTTCTCTTCAGCAAGTCTTCTTCAAAACCTGTCTTCGCATGTCAGAACAGGTATTGAACAGAAGGACTTATAAATAGCATCCTTAGAGTCCAGGATTTATCATGATTACGACCACTCTCGTGTGTGTGTGTGTCTGTGTGTGTGTGGTGTATGACGTACCTTGCCCTTGTCAAAGTAATTGATAATTTGCTGATAGAGCTGGTCCTTGAGCTGTCCTTGAGTGTTTGCCTGGTAGCAATCACGCTGGGTCAGGTGGGCTGCACATTGCTCGTCTGACCACTACAAAAAGTAAAGTTAGCATCGGGGTCAACACCATGCTATTCAGTTTAGAGCAAAAGAGGACCAGGTGACAAGAAATCAATCACTGAGTTATAGCTAATGCAAATGGGCAGACTTATGTGTAATTATTTTTTAAAGCCGCCCTGTGGCAAGGCAACATGGAAGCTGGAGACAGGGGCAATGAAACAGGCGCCAATACATATCAGAGCACAAAAGCAGTATATAGCTTTCTGTGGCTAATACTTTTGGTTAAAGCATTTAGCATAAGAATATCCATTTCCCAAAATAGTGCTTGTACATCATATCCATTACAAATTCTGCTTCATTTTGCAAACAAGGGAGAACTATGCAAAAAACAAGAATGCAGGGGTATGTTTTTATGCTGATTATGCACTTCAACATGCTTGCTTCTTTATCCGACATGGAGAATAATTACAGTGGTACTTGAAATGTGTATGAAATAAACATGATGTAAAACAAAATCAGTTTTTCAGGCAAGTCCTGAACTAGAGAAAGGGAACCCAATTAAAGAAATTCCTTCCTTTTATTTATAGTGGTGCATTACATTAAATATTTTTTTGGACAAATATCTTAAAGCAAACATTTCAACTGTTTATCAGTCCACAGACCCATTAATGGCTTAACAGATCATTAAATGAGTAATGCTGGATGTTCTAATTCTGGATCAGGTTATCTGGTTATGTTAATTTTTTTTAAACCCATTATTAGCTTTTTGTGGTAAATGTCATCAGAGTGGTCTTTGCACAGCATTGCTGTTCAGTGTTCGGATTGGAAAGGTCTTTCCAAGACATTAGCCTGTTATTTCTTGTGGCCACACCTAGACTGTAACATGCCTTTAGGGTGCCATCTTTGTTGGTAACAAAGGGTAACAATGGTGTTAAATGCTCTCAATTTGTACAAGTTGACTGGTGGAGGCCAAAAAAACATTTTTTTAAAAATTTAATTATCTTTTCTAGTCTTGTGAACATTTGCGACTCTTGTGAAGAATGTGAATGAAGAACTTTTCTCTTCTTTCAACAAGGCAGGGCCTCCCAGGCTTGCACCTAACTCTCATCTCATTGACTGATGGCACACTAATGTTTCATTCAAATGAACTAATCATCGCAGAGGTTAATACACATTTGCCACACACACATCCATGTAGGATTGGTCCTTAGTAAATACATGAACGAGTGTAAATTTAATAAAAACTGGGTTCCCTTTATTTAGTTTTTGAACATGCAAGAAAATCAGAAAATCGCCATTTATCTTAATGCTTATGCAGTAATGGGGGGTTCAGAAACTTTCAAGCACCACTGTGAGTTTCTGACAGGCTAGAGCAGTTGTTAAGAGACATATAACCGCATAAGAGCAGTTAAGACACATATGGACAATTGGCTTAATTGGCCTCTGTGTCATGGAAGCATAATTCTGTTTGTCCTACCAGGACTCATTTTCTTACCAGACAGTTTAAATTGGGATTTTGCAGTTTTATGAATAACCAGAAGTTTTGGGATCTCTGAGAAAATCTGACCACGTTTTATCTGAGGGCAACATTTGAATAGCAAAGCCTAGACATAAGCCCTGTGCTGGATATAGGTGAAAAAGTAATTGCTTTGCACATTGTTGCGGCGGCATGAAGAGGAATGGTAGGAGGCTTTGAATCAGGTTATTGATTTTTTTTTTTTTTACGGCTGGGCTGCAGCATTTAGAACCTCTACTTTTTATGGATGCCCAGTGACCCTGCATTGAAAAAACAAAGATGCTGATACATACATACATACATAGAATGCACAAAGTGCTGTAAATTCATTATACTGATGCAGGTACTCGACTGGATTATGACAAAATCCAGTTTTACACTGCAACTACTGTCATTCCCATTCAAGCTTCCTTCCATGTGCCTGTGTGTGAATGCAACAGAAGGACATTGTCTTATATAACATTCGATAGCTTAATGGAGAAGACAGATTTTATCCAGACTCGGTAGGAACAAAATTAACCAATTTCCACTCTATAATAGTGAATTCCTCTGAAGGTATGCTATGATATGATATGGAGTAACACAGCTGCTGCTGCTGCAAAATGAGCTGAATTAAAGTAATAACAAAAACAACTGCAAATGCAACTGTGACTGCTCAGTGAGGAAAATGTGAATCAGTCACAGCCTGCTCCCCTGTCGGGACCTGTATAAAGGCTGGAGCAGCCAGCTATTTATGCAAATACATATGAGATGTTGTATGCATGCATTGGATAAAAAGGCAGAGAGGAACAACTCCAAATTCAGAGTATACCAAACCCCAACTGGGAACACACACTGAAACTCTGCAGGTGTGGTATATTTTTGTCTAGAGATAGAAACTCTAGAGCCTGAGAACGGGTCTATGTTAACAAAAAGGTGCGATCTTAAAAAATAAAAATGTATGTATCTAATTTAAGATATTGCACTAAAAAGTATTGTATGAACCTGCACCATATCCACCTCACACCACCGAACCATGTGATTTACAGTAGAGGATTCTTCATTTTTAACTGACAAAGGGGACAGTAAAACTACACCTTTATCTTAAAGCGCCTCGGGAGGCTGCAACAGTTTTTTTTTCTGCTTTAAATGATGCCTTAGCTTTTTCCAGGAAAGATAAGATACTAGCTTAAATTTGCATCGGCTACACAAGGTGAAAAAAGATGCTGTTCAGCAAGTCTGCCCTCTTAGCAGCCATCTCATGCCATGGTGGGATTAAAGGGATGCAGACCTTTCCTACAAAGTCTAGTACTCATTTAAATTCACACACTCACACTAGTTTAATGCCTGAGGTTAAATGGCACCAGTCTGACAATAGCTTGAGTGGATTTGGGTTCTGTGATCTATGCTGTTTGTTGTTGGTAGCCGTGTCTGTATACCTTGAGCAGTTTGGCGTGTAACAGCAGAGTGAATGCAGCCTCAGTGTAGTTGTCGCACTCTTTATGGAGGTCACACAGCTTGTACAGGTACCTGGCAGGAAATAACAGTGATTTATCGGTCACGTCTGTGTGGGCCTCTCAACACTTTAACCACAGACAGAAAGTTAACACCACTAGAGTGATGGGTCCTGATAGACTCTTGACAGAGAGATGGAAACCTGACTAGAAAGACTGGAAATGAAAACTGAATTTAACAAAATTTTATATTTTATTTTGGATCTCTGGAGGTGTACAGCTGGGGAAAAAAGCCAGAATTTACAGTAAAGCATTCAGTGGGTTCTGCTAAAATTAGCTGAACTTAATGTTATTTAGTCACCTAATGTACAGTATGTTATGTACTTTAGTGTGCAAGCTGTCTCAGAAAGACTGAATGTGAAAAACATTTGAGATACTTTAAAGGCAAAAGGTTGGGGGTTACTTACCTGATGTACATTTCCTCTCTGTCTATCTCCTTGTAAAAGTTCTACAGGATGAAATTAGAAAGTCCATTAAAATAGGTATAAGAGTTCATACATTTGCACAGAAAACAATGATATTACACCATGTACAATAGTTTAGCATGTCACAGCTAGAAAATTGCTTGGCCGTAAATTCTTTAGTCTATATATTTTTTTAAATGATTATTTGTCTAAACTATTGATAAATAACACTGCTGTGGCTGGCACCAGGCAAACAAAGTATTTTCTAAAACAATATTTTGGTTGACATCAGAATCACAATGTAGGCTGTCAGACTGTACTCTAGGCCAAACTGAAAACTTACAGAGAACATGACACAAACAAATGCTGAATACAGATCATACGCCTGTAGGCTTTTCAATGCCGGAAGTCACGTGGGACAAGATTGACATTTTAGTGCACCCAAAAGAAATGTCACTTCACAGAGGAGAGGGGGTTTCAGGTAAACTGCTCTGTGATAACATCATCATGAATTGTGACAGTTATTGTTTCTTGTCTATAGGTAGTCAAAAGTCAATATGGACACTTTACTAACAATAGCCAATGAACAAATGCCTTGAAAGTGACTGTAGATTCTAATTCCATGTCATTGTGTCATCATTACTCAGTCTGTGTCTCATAAATGAGAATAGCAATCTTACGAGCACGTTGACAGTGCAGCTCATGCGATTTTCTTTGTTCTCATCATGCATGATCGTCCTGTAGTCCAGCAACCTCTCCAGCAGGCGAACCACCAGAGTGACGAAGTTCTCACCCGTCTTGGCCAAGTACTTGTGCTTCCTGCAGTGCTCTATTAAACTAGTGTGAGGTTTTGTGTTTGGAGTGGTGTGTTGCATTCAGGGTTTTTTCGAATGTGGTTGGGGAGGAAGAGAAACCAGGGGCAGAAAAAGAAAACAAATATGAGGCATGTATAAGGTTTAAAATTTCAAACATTCCCCTTCCTTTTTTGCACATTAAAGCAGAGTTGGCATTCCACTGTGCTCAAAGCAAATATCACAGAGCCAAGCTGTGATGAGAAGTCATGTGATCATCGGCACACTGTGATTATTTTGAAGAGTGCTATGCTGCAATTAGCATTACCTCACTTGCGAGAGGTCCAGGCGTAATCCTGCCCATTAATCAGCACTTACATTTTCTGAAAGAGAACTTTGTACTGCTCATCTCCACGGCCCCCCTCCACCTCGTGATCCAGCTTGGTGATGATCTCGTTCTCAAACTGCAATTAGACAGAGCAGGCGTAAATAATCAGTGTAGCTAATTTTTCAATTCATTAACGCCATCTCCCTGTCTCTCTCTTGCTCTCTGTTTGCATCAAGGCTTGGCTGAGGAGACTTTGCTTTGACTTTAATCGGCCTGCTCTCGCAGCCCATCTGGCTGTGTGCTGGTATTTTCCGTTCATTATTAAAGCTTTTCTTTCTCTGTGTAAATTGGGTTAGCACACAGAACAGGGATGCATCATGAGCAACATCTGTCGTACTTGTGCTATGTTGTTGCCGTAGCGTCTGATATTGATGTGCGGGGCTTAGAGTATTTATCTGATATTTCTATGTAGCAGCTGAATAAAAAGTTGGTTTTACTCTGCTTAAACAAACATTCTAACTGACTCCTTTATTGGGTCAAGAAACCCATAAAGGAGGGGTCAAGTAAACCATGTAAGATAAACAGGCTATCAAGGATTTACAATGCATACAGAGAAAGAGGAAGAACCAATAACAGAGAAATACTGGTCTTCTGCAAAAAGGGGTCGGACCTAAGTGAAAAGGATCACGCTTAAGCACAAGGGGAAAAAAGTAAGAGGGATTCACCCCTAATGAGCCAGGTCCTGACTGAGACATTGCTTCACTTAGCAGTACTCCCTCCACACACACCCCAAAGACAGTGCACTAATGGCAGGTGCAAATAGAGAGAAATGGCAGTGAAACTACCACCTCAGTGCATTTACATGGACTTAAGTAACCAGGTTAAAGTTGGCTCCCTCTGGAAAGCTGATTTCTTAAGTGTCATGCAAACAGAAATGCTTCTTTTTGAAATCAGGGTAGGGGATCAGGGAAGCCCATTTATTCCAGGTAGATCTCTCACACAGAATGCAGTTTTCCTTGTCCTGTATATGCATTACCAGGTTTCTAATCAGCTTTGTCCAACAGCACTTGTGTGTAACACAAAGCTGCAGACGGGAACAAGCAGCTGGGTTCAAGCTGAATGAGGGAGAGACCATTAAGGGAGCAATGCCGCCCCATTTTTCTTAAACAAAGCCTCTCCTAAGTGTGACAGAGTGTTTAACTTACACAAAGTGCCCCACAGATTTCTTTTAATATTATAAATTTTGCGGTGTTGATCAGCTGTATGTTACGGTCCTCTCTCTTTTCCTCTTTCTCCCCCTGAGCTGTCACGCTGCAGCAGCATGAATATAGCCAATAAAAGAAAGGCAGGAAGCAGCAGTTTCTGTCACTTAAAAGTAAAAATCTGTGAGCCAGGCTTCCAAAGTAAGACTGCAGTGGAGGAGAAATCAGATTACTTGTCTCCCGCATGTATACATAGATTTCTAACAAGGTTTCTTAAGTGCATGTACTGTAAACTTCAAACCCAAATTGCCCGAAAAAGCCGATTTCTCAGAGTGACCTGGTCATTTAAGTGCATGTAAATGCATTCATTGTTTTCACAGGGATACAAGAGCCAGCAGAGGCACTGAAAGCCACTTCAGTGCTTTATAATTGGATACACTAGGCATCACATATATTGGAATCTCCCATACTGTAAACAGTACAAAGCTGAAAACTGCCTGAGACGTCTTATGGCATAACAGCTGTAGCCAACAGATTTCCTCATGCTGAAAGGTTTAATTTTGCACTGTAACAAGGCATAACATTAGGTTCCACTTACTGGGGCTGTTGATAATCACAGCACAACAAAATGAGATTTGCAGAATTACAAGCAAGCTTGTGGCTCTGAGAGTTGTTGTCAGATGGACTATCCCTCTGCAATGTTAAATCTGCCTCTAATTCCCAGATCAACAACCACTGGTGTCCTTTTGTTACTACTACTTCTCTACAGTCATTCTTGAATTTAGTCTTGGACGCACCCGCTGGAAGCTACATGTGAAGTGGAACTCGCACTGCATCATGTCAAAGAAGATGGGAATGGTCGCCTTTCGCAATTCAATCTCAGGAACGAGTGTCATCTCCAGGATAGGACCCACCATCTCCGGAATAAACTTTATTTTGTGCGGCCCTTGTAAAAGAAAACAGAACAAAAAAGGATATTAACAAATAAATGCAGATTAAACCGCATCTAGTGCAGCTGAGTCATTTTTAGGCTTCAATTTGGACAAGAATATGCTGACTTTAATGGGGCATGAATAAGCCTTAATAAGCTGCAGATAACTGTTGTGAACAAAAAAAAAATAACCTGGCTTCATTCATCAGAATTTTCCATGATGATCAAGTGGTAAATACTTTCAAACACCTCTGATAAAAAATAGCAAAGGCTTCATTAGGAAGCCAGTGAATGATTCAATCTAATCTGGTGAGAAACTCTAATTAAAGGATCAGAAGGTGTTGGTTACAATGACAAGCGAAGCACAGGTGCTGAAGACTAACACTTCCATCTAAGTACTAACAAACACACTGCATTGAGGTTTGACTGCTTAGAGTCTGTCTAATCACACAACATAATGCTAATTAACACACGAGTGTCTATTTTTACCGGTGGTTCCATGCTGAGCTGACTTCTATTATGTGAAAGGGTAGTTGGCAGATGATCATAAACATAAATTGTAAAACCTATTCACACATGTCAATTGATAATGTTCATGGCCAGAACAGTTGGTTAAATTACCTAGATTGTACCACATATCCCTGATTTCAAAGCCAATTTGTCTCCTCATGTCCTGGTACCTGAAACACAAAGAGGATAAATAAGTTACACAAGTTAAAGTTAAATCATGGCATACAAGATACAACCCTCATTCCAAATAATCTTAAACATCTCAAACAAGTTAAAACATGGGCAAAAAAAGGCTGGAAAAGTAATTGCCTGAAATGGAGGAGCATTTGACAACCACTAGGATAACTGGCAACAGGTCAGTAACATGACTGGGTATAAAAGGAACATTTTAGAGGCAGAGTCTCTCGAATGTAAAGATGGGCAGAGGTTCACCAGTCTGAGAAATTTTCTGTTTCTAGATCTGATATTGTTTATATTATGTTGTGAATAAAATATGGTTTGATTAGATTTGCAAATCATGACATTCTGCTTTATTTGCGTTTTACATCACAGAATCAGGAGGAATCTCTGTGCAAAAGGGACAAGGTTGAAGGTCAAGACTGGATGCGTTTAATCTTCAGGCCCTCAGATGGCACTGCATTAAAAACAGGCATGATTCCCTACTGGGTCTCACTGCATGGGTTCAGGAACATTTCCAGAAATAACTGTGTGACAGTTCACTGTGCAATCTACAAAAGTACGTAAAAGCTGTATCATGCAAAGAAGAAGTCATATGTGAACACAATACAGAAGCGCCTCCGTGTTCTCTGGGCCAAAGCTCTTTTAAAATGATCTGAGGCAAAATGGGAAAAATGCATTCTGTTTTTATTTAGGTTTAACACATCTTCTTACCTTTTTTGAAATTGGGGTTGTAAAAAAGATTAAATGCTCATTGGTAAATACTATGACAACATTCATAAAGCAATGATGACTAAACATAGGCCAAGTTGTGTTTTAACTGTGCTGTAGCAGCCGGAACCAAAGTCAGTGTCAGTTCTTAAAATATGTAGATTTCAGCAGAAATTTAAGGAAGAATGAGAGAAAGAAATAAAAACAAAGAAAGAATAAGTGAACAAAATAGAAAACACAATTATTGGAAAAATTGAAAATTAGTTAAGTGGCAGCAGCTGCATTTTTGATTTTATCAGATACATTTTTGATTTCTATTCCAAATGTCGCAGCCTCCCGGGAGCTGCTTTGCTTCAATGGACGTCCATCTGTGCAACACCAGCAAATTAATTTACAGCATGTGCATTTCCTGGTGACATCCTGCAGAGAGCTACTGTAAATGGTGGCAGTGGTGGAAAGCAGTTCCCTGAGTTTCTCTCATGTATTTCGGAAAGACACCCGTTACGAAGGCATATAATTAAAACTGTTTAAATAGATTCATCATGCTCTGACTATGGTACATAAGTTTGCTTTGTCTTTTGGTCACGTTGTTTGAAATACAAATGCACACAATTGAATTATTTCCACTTAAGTAAGTTCACAACCCATATACGTTACAGGCTGTCACTTATAATCAGTTTGCTGTTTAGGCATCTGAACAGCCACAAGACAGAAGACACGAGGCAACATATTTCATTAGACAGTCTTTCTTGGTAATAGGTCTTTGAGGTTGACTTAGTGTGTCAAATGTCCTTATATACAACAACAAGATTTGCAAAAGAAGTTGTAAGGATCACTCCTGCCCTGACTCTTTGTCTAGGATTTGTGAATGAGCTGATCAGTTCTGCCCTGTCTGGGTCATGAACCAATCTCCACGCCAGCTTGGAGCTTGTCTCCTTGTCTCTTTGTCTGGCATACTGTTGCAGGTCACAGAAAGGACAAAGTGTAGTGGAAGAAGTCGGACAGGCAGTGACAGACAGTGAATGATGGAGAGACCAACAGGAGTGGAAACAATCAGATCAGAAGACAGAAACAAAGATCAGCTTTGTGAAGGACATGACTAAGAAGTGATGGCTTTATCTCTGTCAAAACTGTCAAAAATCGGACATTTGATTAAAAACAGATGAGTTAAGAATGTTGATTTAAACCTGATATTGTTTTAAGAGCAATAGTGGACAATTATGACGATAGAGTGACATATTTCAGTTTTCACCCTAGACCCACTGTAACCATGTTGATGAGGACCTGCAATGAACAGCCTCTGAACCTCAACTAAATTATGTGGTTGTGTAGGTGAACAAATAAAAACATAAAATAGTGATTTGCAAATGATCTGAAACCTATATTTTACAGAAAATAACACTAAGAAAACAAATAAAATGTTAAGGCTGAAAATGTCTTTATTTTCTTTATTTTCCATGTATCAGTGTTTAGTGCCCTGAATGTTTCCCAATGTAAATCTGAAAATAAAACATATCAATAAAAGTTAAAACTCCATGTCAAGAAATAACTATATACTCCACAGTAAGATGGAACAGTTTGCTTTCCCTTATTTTGCAATGGCAAAAAGAATAAAACAAAGACTAGAACACATTTTTTTTTCATGAACTCAATATTTACTGCACATTGAGCCAGTACAAAGGTTCCTTCATGAGAAATTAAAGTTTTTAATTAATTTATCAAGGGGATGCAAGTTTTTGCACTTAACAGTATAAACGAGATCTAGAAACATGGCCACCTTCTCTGAGGCCAGACTCATTTAAAATGGACTGAGGAAAAGTGGAAAACTGTCCTTTGGTCTGACAAGCCAAAATGTTCTTTTTAGAAGTGATGGATGCTCGGCTAAAGTAGAGAGGGACTGTCCTGCTTGGTATGAGCACACAGTTCATAAGGCGCACGCAAGTGTGTTTATTGCCTGTGGCAAGAATGACACCTCTGACATCAAACTGTCAGTCTGAGAGACACCTGTGTTCTCTTCAAAGCACACAGGCGGCATGACACTTATATGATATTCTAGCAAAGTAAAGAGGCGAGCTTCAGCGCGACGGCTCAACTTAAATATCTATATAGAGCTATGTGAACACATAGCTCTATATAACATATTTCAGATTACCCTGTAGCCCTGACATAATTCTGAAAACCATTTTTTAATATGGTACAAAGAAACACTCACATAAAAAACACATGAGTGTTCAAGAATCCTTAACAAAGTTGCTGCATCACCTCTTTGCAGCTTGGCCAGGTCAAAACACTTAACAATACTTAGCTGTCAAAGCCAGCGATCGATCTGTTGGCAGACTACTGGCAAGATTATAAAATATAAATAGATGCCTGCCTCTATAAATTAGTGTAAAGCTGCATGCAAAACAGAAAAAAAAAGAGAGAAATGGTAATGAATTATGTATTAAAACTTTGAATGTTTCTTCTCTCACCCACACTTAAATGTACAACCACATGACTAGTAATTTATCCCAGCACATACCTGTGTTTACGACTATGCCTACAGAATGCGTTGAAGTGCCAGTGCCATGTGGTTTTGTGTCTCCACATATGGGCAAGCAGATGACTGTTCAGTAAGGCATCACATCCTCATCTGAGCTAAGGCAGATGCAGGGTGTTCTGTCACACTCCTATAGGCAGCGAGACAGGCAGCTTTGACTGTTGACTGTCAAGGCCCTACAATGCATACCTGTCAGCTACAGGGCACAAAGCTCTTGGTGAGTTTAACTAAGATTAGCGTGTCCACAGAGGAACAGCAGTTAGCGTGGAACAGATCGGCTGCTTTTAGCTGCTTGTGCTGTGTCATACAACTGGGTCAGAGGCACAGAGTAAGACTGACGGGAGAGAGAAAGAAACAGATGAGGAGGCGTGAGATAATGGGCAATAAGTGAATGAAAAAAACAGAGACAGATACAGTAAGAAAAACACAAACATGTAATTGACAAGCAGGGGCCTGCAGAAACAGATGAGCTGTTATCAAAGTCAAAAGCAAATGAAGTGTAAGAGGTTTAGAAAACCTGATTTTGACAATTACTAAGCTTTGAGTACAATATTATTAAGATTAATGTCGATGGTCGCCAAAACTTCAAGAATAAGGTTGTGAAAAAATTCATTCTGTTAATAAACTATGCAGTAAATGTCTGTTAACACATGTTTGCCTGTTATCAATGATCTATGTGCGAGAAGGAAATGAGGATCATGGAGACAGAACTTCACAAATAGCACAGGGAGATTCGTGACACGGGAGAAAAGCTGATGCAGCGGGCTGAAGAGTTGTGCTCCGTACACGTCTGACTTCACCCCTCTGTTCTCTGCTCCTGAACGAGTAACGGTAATTGGTATTGCAGTCAAGACTGACAGTTCATGCGCCAGCAGACAAGAAAATGGGATGCACAGAGGGAGAAGTAAAAGAGAGAAGGTGAGAGGTAGGTGGAGGATGACAGTGAGGGAAAGAGAAACTAAACCCTGTACGATAACCCATTCAGTTGTATCTGAATTACATATTTGGCAACGTCAAATTAACCATCTGGTAAAGATCAACTCTTTCATATGCTTACATCAGGAATGGGAATGAAAAACAGTAGCTCTTATCTGTAATCACAGAGAAGTTGTTCAGAAGGTCAAACAACTAGTGCAACCTCTGCTGGAGCCACAGGATGCTGGGTAATCCTGTGAGCCTCCATGGGATGAATTGTATAAAGCTTTTCACAATAGTGTGGGAACTGTGATGGTGTGCAATGAGGATCCTGAAGATCGAGCAAGCGCTCATACTCACTTTTGGAAGATCTTGGCCCTTTTGTCACTTGAGAAGTTCTCCAGTTGCAATGACTCCTGAGTGAGGAAGGCTACAGCCAGGTGAAAGTAGTTGTTCCACAGCTGACCCACATAAAGTCAGGGTGCAGGGTAGGACAACAACAACAAAAAAAAATATTTATTACATATTTAATTCCCAATCCTTAATCCTTTTAATACAAGAAAACAATTCAGTATGATGCACAATATGTGGCCTGGAAAGCTTTACAGTTACAACAAATCAAAAGGGTTGGATGAGATGAGTATGCTTGTGCTGCTGGAAACTGTCCGAGTAGAGGAAGAGGTTGGTGATTTAGGCCACTGGCCTCCAGAGTGCACTCTCAATCAAACAATGACAGCAACTTCAATGAGTGCTACTATGGCCACTATTATTCACACTTGCTGTGCAAACAATGCATGTATGCATATGAAATACTTTAAGGATCTTCATTAGGAGTTTTCAAAGAATGTATAGTACACACTTTCTCATAAAAATAACCATAAGGCAAAAATGCAGGACTGTTTATGCTAGAACAGTCAAAATGGGAGGACAAGGCTACATAGTTCTGATTTTAATTTTCTTTAGACCATTGAGCTGTAGTTTAAAATAAGGAAAACCCACCAGCTTTGTTCATAAACCATAAAGAGAGCTCCAGGTGCTGGGAGTCACACTAAAAATGCTGTTGCAATAAATCTATAAATGCTTTAAAAGCTCAGAGCAGTTTAGTTGTTGAGAAGATATGTAAGACATTTAAAACAGCAAGAAGAACCCCCCCGTTTTATATATTTACTTCTTTATTTATTCAGTCTCTCTCCTATTTTGACGTACTAAAGCCAAGTGTAATGAATACTTGGTTGCCACTGGAGGTTAGGGGTGAAAGGCGGAGATTTATTAGTTGTGTATTTGCTTGTTCTTGTTTGTTTATTATTTTTACTAAATATCAACAATAAAAAGTTGATAACAAAACAAAGCAAGAAATTGCTGCTTTATTCCCAAGGAGGAGCAGGTTAAAACATTCTGAAATGCACATTTAATTGCCGGCCATTGCAGAAATTCACATTCCCTTTCCACAATTGTCATGTCTACTGACTCCTGTGATGTTTTATCCTAATCATAAGCTCCAAAATGCTGCCTTCTAATCATTAAAAAAAGAAAAGAAAAAAAAAGTCATCCCAATCTTTTTGAAAACCAATGTTAATAGTAATTAAAATGATAGCTTGAATAAAGGAATGATTTAGGAGAGAGGGAGTATGTTATCAAGGTAAGAAAGATAAAACTCAGCTCTTACCTGAAGCTCAAAGTTGGTTTGATCCAGAAATTTCTTGTTCAACACTGCTGCATATTGACTAATGGCCCGTAGGAACACTCTGAAAAGATGAAGGGAATGTGTTTAGAAATAAGCTTCTCACTGATTAAATAATTGCATTTTATGGTGCATTTTACATGGACTTAAGGGTCACTTTTAGACACTTTTCATATTCACACCTCATGTACCATTATGCACAATAAATGAAATGTAATTTTACAATGTGCAGAGGATGGCTTATGGCTAACAGTGAGCCGTGTATCAACACAACCGCTCAGTTACAGCACAGCTTTGCTATGTATATTAACATTCTTTAAAGAAATAAAACAATGAAAAAACAATTATTTGCATTTGCACCACTTAAGTAATTCGTATAAATAGTATATCATACCTAGGACACAATGTTTGCCTTCGGAGCTGAAAGTTAGTGTCATGCTTTTTAAAATTTCTTTTAAAGTCAGATTTATTTCTTTTCAAAAACATTCATTTCAATTAAACTGAAGACAAGTTTTGTACCATGCGGCGACTTTGCAACAGCAGTCCCTGAGAGGGTAAACACAAACACCACCAAGATGCAAAATTTTTGTTTATGTATTTATTTTTTTGTCCTTTCGGCTTATCCCGTGAGTTCAGGGTCGCCACAGCGGATCATTTTGACCGCATGTTGATTTGGCACAGTTTTTACGCCGGATGCCCTTCGTGATGCAACCCTCCCCAGTTTCTACCGGGCTTGAGACCGGCACGGCTCGGCTGACAAGATGCAAAAAGATACCAGACGCAATATACAGCAACAACAAGCTGGAAACGGAACAGTTTTAAAGCTTTATCGAGACAAAAAGAGGTAAAAAACAAAACTTGTACCTGCATGAAGAACAACTGTTTTCTGCGGAAAAAACACCACGTGCTTCAGAGATGAAACATGTTTAATCTTTCACAGTGGCGGACTGTGATACAGAACAGCCAGAGGCTCTACCAAAAAAGATGCGATGAGTAGATCTTAATGAGAACAATGTCTGATGGCTTAATCCACTCTGATGGTGGAGAATGAAATGTTAATAACTTAAGTGGCATGAAGCTTTTAGAGGGGAATTATGATTGCTACTTACAGAGTCAGAGGCCCATCCGCTATTTAACTTCATTCCCTGGCGAAACCAGCCATACAACGTGTACTAATCTCTAAGAATTACCCACTAAGGAAAAAAAAAAAGCCATTATTATGAGTGTAGGAGAAAAAATGTCTAGCACAGCATTTTCAATAACGTGGCTGATTTTATATTAGCAACAATCACATCAGGTTCTTGTGATTTCCCAATTTAAGTTCCTGCTCCAGTAGGGCCGAACATTTTCTAAACAACTGCTAATCAATAAATACATTACAACAAATGATTGCCTAAAGTGGCATAACGGGATACATCACAATGCACTATTAAAAAATGGCAAGGTGAAACAAGGACAATTGTTATGCCACTAGAATTGATTACGTCAGGATTTCATAAGCAGGCAATGAAGCAGCATTAAGATGTAATGTTTGTATAGCTGATGCTGACAGGTGAGCAGACATCTGCTGCACAGGCAGGCTCCAGCAGAGCCATCCGCCTTTGTCAGGGCTCGAGCTAAATCCTTACAGAAACCGGGTCTCCTTAGGGAATCAGATATTCCTGACACATCATCTAGGAGTCTCTTTAACTTTATGTATTCAGCTGTGTGGGTCCTTGTCAGCTGAGCTTACTTGAACATCTAAATTTTATTGGCATAGAGACAGGTCTGGGGTTTTCCTCACGCCCTCTTTTACTGACCTTGACCAAGAAAAAAACATCACTGTTGAGACTACAAAACTGTGGGATCTGGAGTGTTTTAAAGCTATGCAATATTCATGTCCCGCATTTATCTCCATCGCTGACTAAATGCTATCTGGGAATGATGCATGCTACATATTAATAGTAAGCTTAAGTGTTAGCTGAAAAGGTTAACTGTCATTGAACACCTTCAGATAAGACATTAGAAGTCTATTTCTTTAGCTCTCTGGCCTCAGAGTGGGAGACCACCCTTCCATCACCGAGGCACTCAGACAGCCTATTACCACAATCCTGTCTGCACGAGGATAGGCTCCCCCTCTGCACAACTAACTCAATTTTCTGCAGCTGTGAACATGCCAATATAGTTGATACGCTTAACACTGGACTAATGCTAAAATGTGTTTCCATCCACTGCACCTGTCGGGGGAAAAATATTACAGCTCAATATGTGGGGCTCATTATTTTCAGTTTTTAATGTTAGGCAAAGAAAAGAAGGGGAACTTATTGTTTATTTTGAATATTACATGACAAAAATGGCTGAAGGATGACACGGCCAATGAGCCTATGAGTTGGATTCCACTGAAACAAGCTGACTTATAGTAGATTAGAAGTACTTTTGTTATCAATTGTATTAACTGCTATTTTTTATATTAAAAAATAGTAAATTATATATTCTGGGGGCCTTGTGGGTCAGTGGTAGAGCATTAGGTTGGGATGCAGAAGGCCACGGGTTCAAATCCCACACCGCCAGGGTGAAGGGACAAGCGGAAAGCCGTTGATCTCTTAAATTAGATATTCTGCGACGGATATGGGGTTTGTATTACAGACACATTTGCTCAGAGCACTTTCAAAACGCAACTGAGTTATGCTCTGCACGGTCTCTGAACACCTCTCACACACACACACACACACACAGAAATAACCAAAGGAAAATAGGCTTATTTTGTTTAGCACTGAAAGATCATTGTCTCGAGTCTTCATGTAGCACTGGAACACAGAGAACTAAGCAAACCAATGAACTCTATGATAAAAACATGGTTAAATAAACAAGTCTAATGGAAACTGACCTACTAGGTCACCTACTGACCTACACAATAAAACTCTGCATTATCATAGTTAAGTTGCTTAAACATGTTAATGCATGAACGATTTTGCTCAATTCATAAGACGTACAAAGAGTGACTTATATGTGGAGCATGTGATAGGTGGAATGAACTCATTTCTACTGCCATATGCAAGGCAGCACACAGTTCCCACTGCTGGGTCACAGTGAGCAAAGGACTAAGATCGATAGTCTTCACAGCTTCTGGCTAAATATGACTCAAAGGGGAAAATGCAGCGGTAATCAACCATTTCTTCTTGATATCTGTTTCTGGTAGAGGCACTGCTTCACGCTTCCACTGCTATAGGTGGGTGATCTATGCCGATGAAATCCCCTGTGCTCCCTACAGGACCGATCCACAGTATTGTGTGACGGTTTGCATAAATGTGTTTTGTGAGGGGCTCATTCTGCACCTCACATGTAAACTCCACTACCTAAAAGCCTGTTTGAAGCCAGCAGTCTGCCTGAATGCAGACATATAATGGGCTTTAATGAACAGACAGGACAGTTCCTCTGTGAGCACATCCTGTCATTAATTAAAGTGAAAAACTTAATGAGGTGGATTAAAATAGAATATACTCTGCCTCACTAAAGCCACAGCAAAAGCCCATTTCAAATAAGATTAAAACCTATTAGTGCTAATTTCTTGAGTTTTGGAATATATAAATTTTAATGTGTATAAAATTTTCTAAATGGCAGTTTTAAAATAATTGCTATATACTAACAAAACTTGGGTGTGTCGGTATTAGAGTTAGTCCAAAAGAAATTATTCATTAAAGAATGTTTGCAGTAGTACTATACTGTCTATAATTAGTTTCCATAATGATTTTTGGTTACACTCTTTGCACAGAAACAATAACATGATTGTGAATCATGTGAAACGTCAGCGTAGTGAACAATAACTGTATATTATAAAGTTTGTCGTGTCACTACTCTTAAAATTGCATTATTAACCGAGCCATTGGAAAGACGCTTGGCCACTCTGCAACATCTGGGGCGGACAGTCATTATGCTGCACCAGGAAAATAAGATGATCAGATGCAGCTGGTGAGACGATGACAAATCAGTTCTTTAAAACCTTAATTGCAACTACAAGCAAAAAGTTAATGGGTGAGAAATTTATTCCTCTAATAAAAATGTAATCAAAGACTTATCCAGTGGATTTAGCATTTGTTTTATGCCTTCAGCTAAGACGTCAAACATTCCCGGGGAAATCCTAAAAATGTGCATGTTCTAAAATCACCATGCCCTCTTACTGGTTTCTGTTTTTGTCAGCAGGGAAATCAAAGTAGCTCTAATCTCCAAAAAAAAATAACAGGCATCCTTATTTTCTGCTTAGGGAGACAAACACAAACAGTGTAACTTGGAGATTCTTTAACTTTTTAATTAGACAGTACAAGAGCAGCATAGTGCTTACTATACATTTTGATTAAGTACACATATGGCATCATTATAATAAACACACTCTTATTAAACTGTCAGTGTCAAAAAAAAAATTCCCCCATTACTGATGAAAGATGGGTGAAATATATATTTACACTTTTAGCACAGACAAGAGTTTTTGTTTTTCATACATTCGTAGCTTTTTGAAGCCTTCAAATCAGCTAACTTCCTGAAGCTGTGGTACACAGACTTGAGCTCTGTCAGATGATCTGCATCACAGACACCTAGCATATATGCTAATGAAAAAGTTATCAGCAGATCATACTTGCTAATTGAGTTCAGAGAGCATCTCCGATAATGATCACAATCTATTTGCATGCTATTGCAGAATAGCTGGCATATCCGCCTGTGCTCCGAGATAAGGCAAGGTCAATCATTATTGTCAGACCAGTTTATTAAATTAAGTTAGCTTTATTTCAGAGTCCTGATGTAATATTGAATCAAATTATGTCAATACATCTTAAAGCAAATGTATCTCCAGTGTAAGAATTTTCCTCTGATGCATCTTAAATACAGTATATGCAGCTCTATTTAAGATTTATTATGGCTTTTCAGATAAGCCAGGCTATAAGATTTTAAACAGAGCAGCATACCCTAGGAAAGCTCTAATGACTCAAGAATTTCACAGGGACGAGCCAAAATACAGTTTTCATCCATTAGAGATTTTCTTTATACTGTCAGAAGAAAAAAAAAATCACCTCTTCCTCCACGTTAGCATTGAAAGCACTTAAGCAATAAAGAGCTCTTAAACTGCGATGATGGTGCCTTTGCACCACATACATAAAGGTCTGAAAGCTGAAAATCAATCAAATACTCTATTCTTTCACATTTGCTCTATAAACAAACTGACTTTTTCTTATTGTAAACAGGTTGGTATACACATATTTATTATATAGACATTGCCAGAATTGCTGGTACCCTTCCAAAAAAAGAAGAAAAACGTGATTTTGTTTTTGATCTTTCAGTGAGCAGAAAAATGTATATACAACAAATGAAGATTTGTTGTTTCTTTATTTGGTAAAGACCCACTTATATAGTGCTTTTATCCAAACCACTTTAAATGTTGCTTCTCATTCACAAACACTCACAGGACGATGGCAGTTCCTGCCAGTTATTAAGCTGACCCACAGGGAGCCACTTAGGGTTCAGTGTCTCGCCCAAGAACCAGCCAGGAGTAGCCAGGAGGAGGAGACGGACCGCTGGTCCTGTGGTCCGTGGACGACTGCCTTACCAACTGAGCTACAGCCGCCCATCTTAGCATCACACATCTACGTTTAGGCCTGAGAATGCAGGCCTACTTCTGGTTCATAGAATTTCCAAATGTAGAATGGGGGGCAGAACCTTTGGCCATCAAGCCCCTGTCCTGTGAAACCAGCTTCAAGTTCAGATTCAGGAAAGGGACACTCTCTCTACTTTTGAATCTAGGCTTAAAACCTTCGTCTTTGATAAAGCTTATAGTTCGTTATAGTAATTGATGCTATAGGCTTTAACTGCTGGGGGACCCACCTGTCCATGCACTAAGCTACTGTCCTCCTCTCCTCCATCTCCCCTCTTTCCTCTCATTTATTTGTCACCACTGTATGACATTAACTTTTGTGTGTTCTCTCCCCCGTAGCTGTCCTCCTCTCTCTCCGTCTCCACCCACCCTGAGCCTGGTTCTGCTGGTTTTCTTTGTGTTCCATTTATGTATTTTTTTCCCCCCTTGTATTACTTTGGTCAGTTTCTAGTTATTTCAGAAAAAAAAAAAATGAAGGATCTTTTTTTTTGTAGAGTGCCAACAGTTCCATCCACACATTTACTGTGAACGAGTACCATCTTCAACAAATAAAATGAAAAACTGAGTAATTATTAAAACTTCTTGGACATTACTGATAGAACCAAAAAAAAACAAATTACTTTTGCTTTATTGTCCTGAAAGTAAAAAATGATGTGTGACTGTATAAAATGACAGTGGAAAAGATATACGTTCTGACTCATGCCACAGGGCAGCGAGACCCTGTCTATCATACAAATGCTGTGGAAAGAAGTTGTAGCCCCTTTAACTTTGTAGCACCAGGCAGTGCACTTCAGCGTCAGAGCTTCCGCCAGCCTATAAACACAAAGATCTGAGATGCAACACTGACAGCAAAGGCTGCTTTTCATCTATGCCAAAAGTTTGTGAGGAGGTGAACAGATTCCTAATGAGGCAACACAGGCCGATTTAGACAAAACTCTATATAGTAGCGAACTGAAAAACTGCCACTTTCTGCACTGGGGTCACAGTGGTGGCCAGGTTCACTCTAAACAATGCTCAGGATAATGAGGAATATTCAAAGATAAAAGACCATGAATTGGAACGCAATTTAAACCTATTCAAAAAGTCTAAACCTTTAACACTGTCTTTTTAACAGTTGCATTTAAACACAATTGACTTGTCAGTAGAAATCTAGAGTAACAAATAGAAAAGTGTAGGGACTCTTTACACATATACATTTATAAGAAAATGTTCATATCATTGTTTTGATGAACACAGTCATTTTTCATCCCTTTTAATGGTTTACCAACCATCATGCCCTTGATAAAATAGGCAGTCAGTATTACAGATGGTTATATATGGCCTTAGCGTATTAGGAGACTGATAGAAATGCCATTGCTGCCTTTTCTGTCAATGCTGATTGCAGTGTGCATCAATGCTGGTTTGTATGCCAAATTAAATATACATCAGATATGCACTCATGAATATTGGGCCATTTGGTTTGACACACTGTTGATCTAAAGACAGAAGCAATTGGGTTATCAAAGTAAACGTAGTATTTATTGAGTGTACTGCAAACGACTCTGTTATGTTCAGAGAGGACAGACAGAAATGAGCTGCAACATATTCACTGTCTCTCAAGTGATGCATCTGCCTCACTGTGGATAGTGATCATTATTTTATACCCAACAGCAAAACATAAAAGTCACTTTACTTGTCTGCCAGGACAAGAAAACAACCATGGTCATCTACAAAACAAAAGTCCTAAGGATGGAATAGTACAAATTTGACATATACTTCTTTGTCATTATATGCTCTTCTACTGTAGAGCCAACTGCCTTGAAAACTAAAATATTTATTTTATGAATTTAATTTACTTTTGAACATTTGTCTATGTAAGTAAATAAGGTACAATTGACTATATGACTTTCACTTCTAATTGTGTATTAGATTGCATTGTTACTCATTTAATTTCACTTAATTAAACAAATTCTTCCACTTCCTCCAAATTGACTAATTCGAGACTAATTCAGAGTAAGCCACCCTGCTGCTACATGATAATGACTTTGATAAAAGCATGTAGATAAAAAAATTCTCATTGGCTGTTAACGCTCTTCGGGGGGGAGGGGGGGTATTTAGAGGCCAACTGACAGGGTACGATCACAGCCATCCACATCCATTGCGCTACAGGAGCAAAACATTACATGCCTGGGCAAAGGCTTATTGTCAAGCAGATTCACACCTTAACACAAATCCCAAGTACACACTCTCTGACCTACAAAGATGGTATCCTGTACAGTAGAGCTCTGAGTCCGTGCAGCAAGCAGCACTACGGTGCAAACCATGTTCTCCCCTGGTTCTTCTGTAAAGCTTCTGTAATCTTAGCACTGAGAATTAGAATTCAGGTTTCCAATATGCTGACACAGAGGAGAGAGTAGACAACTGTCACCACATTAACAAAAGGAGAGGAACTGGAAAACCATGTAAAGGTCAGGTTTTTCTTTTCAGCTCACAATACCGAGAATGTGAGGCTTGAGATATACTGGTGGTGTGGATATTGTCAAACTTGTCAAATCGTCTAGTGAACATTACCTATTAAGCTTGAAAGCATTTAGATTACTACAATTTTAAAGACCAACACAACCACTCAAGCTGTAAATTTAAATCAACTAGAATTCTTTGTACAGCCATGTCCTCAAGAGGGAAGTATGTTAAATCAGATACCCACAATCCCACAGGCTCTGTGTTTTTTTTTTTTTTTTTTTTTTAAACTTTGTGGTGGTTTGTGGTTGGTTGTGGGTTGTGTCGGGGCAAACAGGATCGCAACATTATTGGCAGTTGTTTCACTCTCTGTGAGTTCTCCGTCCTTCTTGCCTCCCAGACCTGCCCTCCAGGTCCTGGATTAGTCATGGCGAGAACTCCAAAGCGCAGCCATCCAGCTTCAGAAACCCTCTACTAATGAGTCTGCGAGGGACTGATGGCATGGGTTACTGAGTTAAAGAGCTGCTTCCTCAACTCGCCTGGGCTTTCATCTTTTCATCTGCCACACGGGTTCTCTGAGAACTCCACATTCATCTCTCAATATACTATTCTTACACATAATTAACAGCTCTGTAAGAAACTTTGGGTGTTATTTGGGGAAATTTACCGACTTTGGGAAAGGTCATCTGATGTTAACTTAAATGTAATACATTCAAAATTTAAGCACATGTCCCACTACGATTTCCAGGCATAAAAAAAAAAAAAGACTTAAATACTGTGTTTAGTCTTTTTATCCTTCTGTAGGTTCTGTGTGCATAACAGAAGATTGTACCTCAAAATCTTAAACAACATTTAAAATGTACATTCATTTAGAAGGTATTATTACAGCATACTTTCCTTACACACTACTGCAATTCTGTCAGGGGAATTGGAGAAGTTAGAGTGAAATGATTTTAGAATTGGAGGGGAAAAAAGTCTGAACATTTTATCAATTTGTTAAATGTCATGAATCACAGTTTAGATCATCTGACATAATTTTGATTCAAACTGTTAATCAAGTCTATTGGTTGGTGGCTGCAACATCTCCAACTGGGAGAAAAACAAACAACTTTGGCAATAAACATTGTTCAGACTAAAGATGATGACTGCACTTACTGTGACATGCAGTGGTTCATCACATTTTGAGCTATCAGGTTGAAGAGTGCTTGAAAAGTTCACTATGCAAATCTGTAATGAAGCACATTCAGCTGACTGTACAAAGCAGCCAGCAGCTAGAGAAACGGGGACTACAGTGTTTAAGCAAATGCCGACTTGTGTTGATCCAGCATGCACTCAAATCAAGGTTTTACCTACGGGGCACACGTATCTCTAAAAGTGGCAAGAATAATGTGGTGACATGGAGTGTCATATCTGCATTCCTAAAGGGTTTGCAACAATGCCACGCTTGAATTGAGAAGCTTAAATTGTTTGAAACTTTGAAACTAGATGAAAAGTACCTATAGGTGCATTTTACTGTGAATCTGTGACAGAGAAGTTTACTATGCTTATTAATGCAAACAAAATCTGTGTGGAATCTCAAGGTCAAGATTCTCAGAGCCTGATGTACAGAAGTATTGTTATGACTATAACGAAGAGAATATTGTGCAATCGTGTCTGCTATATTCACCAAATAACCCACATATAAGCTAAGAAATGACTGTTTCAGTAGGCATGTTATAAAGTCCTCATCCAACCATGACCTTAGCAAGCAAACTTGCTCGATCTCTGCTGCCAATTAGCTGTCACTATTAAGCCATGGCCAGTAGGCGTGGGGAAAATGGCAGTTAGGAGATAACAGGCCTGATGCTGCTGTCCTTGGGTCAATTAGAGCCCATAAATCAGTTTACAACCTGGAGAAGTAAGAGGCGATGGGTGGAGATGAACGAGTGGGCGGAAATGACTGTGCTATTGCTGATGCACATCTCATTAGTGATGGTATCATAATGTGTGGACATGAAAGAACCGTCTGCTGGTTGCTGTGAGTGCAATCTGTGTGCTGAGTGTTTGGCATATGTGAACTGCCTAGAAGCAAGACACTGTGAGGAGGGACTGGGACTCAAGGATACGGAGATACTTCTTCATGAGGGCTACAAATTTTTTCTAAAAGTTTCCAATTGTTTAAATTGAGCTTTAACGTTACAAAAAATATATGTTTACGTATTTGACACAAACAGGAAGATTAAGATTTCTATATGAGCAATGAACCAAATGACTATGTTTCTTTCAGTGGTGTATCCACAACATGGCTAGATGGTTAAATATGTTCCTCTCACTGAACTTTTGATAAAGCCACTGTGTGCTATGCGCCTGGCCAACACCGAATGGCACACAGCCAAAGTTAGTGAATAGCTGCTGATTGCAAATATTTGGAAGCAATATATTTCTCTCAGAAGTTGGTAAAGACCTAAATAATGATTTTGTTTTCCTTGTGTTGAATATTAATGTTGCTTCGCACCTTTTGAACCAGGCAAGATTCAATAAGGCCCATGTCATCATAAAATGTTACTTCTTTTTGAGATTTTCTGCTTCCATGTGGCCAACAACAGATTTTATCACAGTTTTAAACATGTCATTGAACTTTGAGATGAAGCGGGGGTCCTACTTTAACGATACAGCTTTACAAACGTGACACTTTTATGTTACCATGAATTCTGCTACTCTCTAAGGCTCCTACAATTAAAGAGTGCACAACAAAAAGTGCATGACACATTTTACACTTCCCTCTGCTCTTACACTGTTATTGCAAAAACATTTATAGATTTTTCATGGAACGAACAGATGTGTCACCTTAGGTTCTCACTGGCAGGGGCAGGAAACAAGTCATCAATCACACACTGATAGATGACGAAAAACCAATAGACAAAAAGAGTTTCGCTAATAAGTAGCAAAGCAAACACATGCAGTATGGAAACAGGCGCAAGTGTAAAGACTGTGCAGTGAGTCAGACTTTGACAGGCTTATTTCTCATTGATCTGAACAAAGATTTAACTCCAGCAAGTGGCTGAGTGCACTGACTAGAATGCAGAATTAATCCCTCGTCTGTCACGAACAAGGCAAATAGACAATAGGTTCAACTGGAGGAGATTGTTAGGGATGACACGTTGGCCTCCAGTCTGCAAGTAAAAAAGTGGGTATCGAGTGTTTAAACACGCGTGTTGTCCGGTGCAGGTACAGTCTGTGTGGCTTAGGAGGGCCAGGACTGCTTGCTTCTTTCCCTGACATGCAGCTCGATGTACAGCGTGAACAGATGTGATTTAGACACAACCGGTGTCGTGTGCACAGTGACCCAGGTGGCTGCTGATGCTTTGGGGGGATAGTGTGTATCAAATGAGCTGATGAAAGCAATAGAACCAGTACTGAGCATTGCAATTTCTAGTCAGGTATGCCTGCTAGTGATGATGCTGGAATGATTTTGGAAAGAGCTGGCAGGGAGTCAAACTGCTCAGAGTCAACTAGAGGCTGCATTTGTAAGCTCTGCACCTGCTGTAAAATGACCATTTTGAAGCTGTGCTCCAACAGACACAGCCCCATGTACCCTGGTAGGTGAAAATCCTTGTTTCTCCAATTTTGTTGTTCTTGATTGTGTTTTGTCTGATGCATGTTCCATTAAATTTGATTTTACACAACAAAATATGTTTACAGGCCCTAGTGGGTACTACTGCATATGTGAAGAAAGGTTGTATAAAGCCAATTGAGCCTCCAGAGGGAACTGTGTGAAATCTGATAAACTGCCACAATTGCTGTCAATTGAACTTGAGGTTAGAGACTACACATTTGGAAATTGGGTTGGGGGGGAGATCACCTGGTGGTGTGGAGGGAGCTTAGCAGCTCTGTAGCCTGATCATCTTAGCTTGAAGCTAGCAGCTTGAGTAGCTGCTACTTGCATAGCACCTGAAACTCCAAATGAGCCTGTGGCTACTGGAGTAATTATAGGATTACATTACAGGAGTAATAAACCAATGGAATACCAATATGACAATTCATTATATCATAAATTTCACAGTGACCATGGATCTTTAGCCACTGGGCAAAATAGATCCAATATATATTTTTTAATAATATACAGCATGGATGCTGGTTCTTATTGAGTTGTTACAAAGGTGACTGGATCAGCTACTGCTTTGCCATAATGTAATGGTGCACTATAACACTCCAGGTACTTGTCTCTTCTAAAAAGACACAAATGGCCGTAAAAAAAACACAAATCAGAAAAAACTAAACCAAAAAAAAAAAAAGCCTTTAAATACTTTTCCAGCTCTAACTTCTTCTGACAATTGCAAAAAAAGAGAACAGCTTCACTAAACTCCTAAACAGCAAAACGCATTTCACCCCTTTTTATATTTTCAAAAGAAACTGAATTAGGCAATGTTCACATTAATAAAACAGAAGGCAACAGCAGCACAATAAGCAACAAAGTAAAGAGATGCTGGGACTAAGTTTGGAGATTAGCAGGGAGCATACAGCCAAGCATCTATAATTCATGTGATTGTCTGTGGCTGCGCTGACTGCTCATCTGATTGCTACACTGCTGAGGCCTTGTGCCGATATTTGCATGGAGAAAAAAACATTAGAAAATACCCTTACCCACTTCTGACTGCTGTTCCTTAGCAACAACAGTGTAGGGAGTTTAAGGCAGTGTGGTTTATGTGAGTTTGTGTGCACACGTGTCCAGCAGTTTGGTACTTACTTATTTTGCATCATGTTCATTATGATCCAGTCTGAGGGGTAGACGTTTTTCCCAATGAGATCTTTAAACATGATAAATGTTTCCATGAGGAAATCCTGCAAGAAGAGAGAATGTATTCCAAATGAACTGATGAACTGTTATTCTTCCCACTTCTAAGATAAGAGCAATCTGAAATGAACTGCTTCAGTTTGTGGCTTTCAGGCAGAAGCAGCTTTTAGATTAGTTTTTAGGGTCAAGGCAACTGGTGTGTTTCCCCTTTGCAGGTGGCACTTGAGACCAACAATCCAGCATGCTCTTAATACTCACATGTAGTACAATGAGATTACAACCAGTTTACTTCTCACAGGACACAGGATCTGCACATAAGGCGGCATATAATTATGAGCCACTAAAGCATAACATGACAACTTGATAACTAGGTTCAGTGATACAGCTAACAGATGCTTAGCTCTACCTTCTCTGTAGCAACACAGATTCTAATTCTCCCATCTTATGGTAACTACAGTAACAGTAGCATCTTTTCTTCTCCTAAATTCTCAAAAATAATTTATACTCTATGGACAGAAGTGTATGTTACATCTTTTTGAATTTAGCTTTTCTTTGGAGTTCTTGATTGAATCCATCTAGAAATGTAAGTTTATTCTACTTTCACTCTCACAACAGCTCTCTTATGTCTTACGTCTGTCCCAGTTCAATACCTCCAACATAAATATGCATGTTTATCTATTTCTGGCTGTACATGTCGACTCCTGGATGAGGCCTTGTGCTTTGCGGTGGTGTGTTTGGGGAGAAAACTGCAAAACAACAAATTCCTTTGGGCTACAGCCAATTCTGAAATGTGAATATGGCCCATGCCAGTTTCAGCAACAGTTTATCTTGCGAAAGATCCACCTTCATCATAGTGACTGCTTATCTGCCTGAAACTAGCCCTGTGTGAAGCCCTGAAGGTCAGTTTGCTATTTGTGGTCCTGAAAAATGTATTTTAAATAATAATTACTGAGAAAATACATGTAGACACATAAATACTGCTTTTCAGACTGAACGGCTGTAAACAAAAAGACGTAGCAATGAAACAGATTCTAAGAATTGGGGACATTTACTACGTTCCATCGTTGTTACAGATGTAGTCTATTGTGAGATACATGCCTCAGTTGTTTATGTAAGAAACGTCTTATTAACATGCTACAACAGACCAAGTGGCTAAATCAAATTTAAAACCAGAACTATTTTAGGCTGTGGAGAAAACTTCACTGATGGGGAGCTGCAGCTTAATTCTCCAGATGCTGCAGATGGGTGAATAAAACTTTGAGTAAAGATGTTTTTTTTTCCCTTTCCATTTGATTTCACATTATCATTTCATTTTTATTCATTGATGAAAAATGCAGCATTTTTAATTCTAGTTTTTGTTAATAAAGTTACCACTGTTGCAATACAAAGTAAGTCAGATGCTTCTCCTTCATTTAAGGTTCAAAAATCAGTAAACACAAACATTTCTCTGATTAGAGTAACATAATGAAAATCTGGCAACAGATAATGGAGAAATGCTGCTTTGAGCAAGGAATTATTCAGAGCTGAATTCCATATTGTCACTGAGATACATTCCTCCTCCACAACTCAACAAGTGATCTGCTTCCCTCAGGAGTTACTATCACCAACACCACGCAGTACATAAAACAACCCAAGAGCAAGAACTAACAGAAATTCAATTTCTTTTTCTTTATTGTGGATGAAAAGCATTTTTTCTAACAGATCTAATCTACCTTCTGATTTTTAGAAAAGACAGAGCGAAATGAGACTGAACTCAGAAAGTGCATTTTAAAGTTGATACATGATAATGTAGCCTGACTTATTCCATCTAGAAGACACGGAGACACGCTGATAAGCTGTACTCACCACCACATCACTCCTTATCTTGCCAAAGGTGTTGATCAGATGTGCGTAATGATAGTCGTCCATCTGCCTCAGTATGCCAGTCATGGAGGCCACAAAGCTCCCCTGGAGAAGACAAACAAGTAGCTTCAATACACAATCAAGTTCAAATTGAAGGCAGAAGACAGAATTACTCTGCGTTTGTGATTTTGATGGATACTGACAAGCCAAGTTGATTGGAGTATTAAAGCAGGCATGACCTCCTACGTTTGATAAGGTAGGCCCCTTACTCAGTGGCTGATCTTATTAACCTGCGGCCCTCCACTCCCCAGCTCATTGTCACCACTGATTGTGATGCCTGTGAGGTCCCTAAAGCATTGTCTTTACTTCACAGTGTGCCGTCCTGGGTCTGGTTAGCACAGTGTACATGCGCTGCTGATGGTAGATGTGAGAAGGCATGTGGTAGCCTGGGCGAAGGGAGGCTGCAGCTGCCAGTCAAGTGTCGAGGCAGTGACGTGTACGGGAAAAGGCAGAGACATAATGGACAAAATGAACTGGGAAAGGAACTGAAAATCTACTGTCGTAATTTGGAGGGGTCCCTCTTGACCCATAGTGTGATTGAGTGAAGTTTTTAAGTTTGAAGGTTGACAAATTGTGTGAAAAACTTACACAAGACTATAAATAATAAGTTACAGACTTTTGATTAACAACTTTTGAAGACTCAGAGTACCTGGCATTATTCTTTGAATACCTTCATTGCTTCTCCCACACATTTTTACCTCAACTAACAGATCTCTGAAAACGCACCAAAGATAAGAGAAAGCAATTAAAACTGCCTTGTCACAGCATGCACCAAAGCACATCCAGATTAATAAGTCTAAGGTCTGATAAACAATAACATGCAGACACATTAAAAGGCGGCTGTCTATCTTCACATCAAAAACTACTGAAGTAAACATTATATTGCTGGATTGAGTCTGAGCTTTTCCATGACTCACAGCATGAATCCTTAACTAGAGCTAACAAAAGCAAAGACCTATGAAAACATGATTGTCAAAGGCAAGAAAAAAAAAAGACCAAATGGAAGATTTTCCAAGTTGACACCTAAAGACATGTTTTTAAGTGGTTTCAATCGTCAGTTAACAGCAAGTGTAGATAAAAGTTTATTCATGTCATCTTCAAAATAGAAGGAATTTGAGCTTTTACAACATGTATTTTCAGCCTTGGGTTAATAACACTAACCCTTTTCCCTTAAAAAAAAAAAAAAAAATGTAGCATCCTGTGACATAACAGTTGCCTGAAAAAAGCCCAGGTTGTTACTTTAACCTGGACAGGACCTACGTCAGGGAAGTGAGGACTCTTTCAGTGTAGCCCTCATGCAGTGAATATAACTCAGCTGCTTCATGGTAGTTAATCCTCACGCATTATGTTTCACTCGAGAACCTCTCCTTGAGCTATAATTAGTCCTGACCCACCAAAACACAGCCAGGCAGAAACGATGCTGAACACTCACACACTCTTACTCCACCTGAGTCCTCTTTCTAGTTATTTTTCTTCCTTTTTTCTGATTTGCTTGTGGTTATTGTTCTTGATTTTAAATAAAGGTTAATTATAATTATTTCTGATTTTATAGCAGGGCAGCACAGTGGCAATGTTGTTAGCACTCCAGCCTCACAGCTAGAGGAAAGTCATGCGTTTGCATGTACTTCCTTGCATAGGTGTCCTCTGGGTAACTACCTGTACTTTAGTTTGATCCTGTGTGTCTTGCAGTTAGTTTTTTTTTTAGCTACCAATTCATAAATTGTACAAATGAGCATGAATGCATGTCTATTTTTCTAAGTCAGTCCTAGAGACCTGTCCAGGGTGTACTCTGATTTCCAGCCACCAAATTCTTGTTTTTAAATGATGTGAAAAATCAAATGGAGATTATTGCTCTCTCTCCTGTCACTCAAATGCCAGCGGCAGCATTTTGGTGGTGGAGTTAAGACAGTAACAGAAGCCATCAGGTGTTTCCTTGGAGACATCTGCACAAGCATGAGATTCAGCGGTGAACAAGTTGGACTAATGGCAGCAGCAGCTGAAGACGATGAAGATGATGAAACGACAGATATTCTACCACCTCTTCTTCTCACGTCTTTGTCCGTGGGCTTCACAAAACATTCAAACAATTTTATTATTATAATTTATTATTTTACCATATAGGGAACTTCAGTTACTGTTTTAGCCACCTGTTAGCCACCTGTTAGCAGATGTTCAGGGATGTTACGATAATTAAAATATGTAAAAGGATAACATCATTTCTAGTGATGTCTTTCTTTTGTCAGTGCTTCACATAGGACTCTGTTCACAGGGCAACACAATTTTTAAGTGAGTTCATGTAGACTAATCAAAATCATGAATTATCCATAACACTGGAAAACGTATTTATATATCACAGTTTTATTATTTTGTCACATTCGTGTGATGTTCACGCAAAAGATACCAAAACAATCACTAACGCAAACATTTATTATTCAGGAATGTTTTGCTTTCTTTCTTATGGTACAATGAGCTGATGACCTCACTTCCTTTTTCTGTAATGCTTCACAGAAACCAGTGTGACTCATGTTATATTAATATGGAAATGTTTTTCCAAGGCATAGAGAGCAAGACGCTTTCATCTGTGAGGGCTTGTAAGCCTCAGTTAGCCTCAGTTCCTCCGCATTACAGATAGAGAACAAATTCAGTCAAACCCGGGTTAGAAAGTACCAAAAAGACAAGTGTGTAGAAAAAGTGTGTAAAGAGATTTTTTTATACTTTTTTTCAAAGTTGTAATAACTTCATACATTAGTAACCGAAGAACAAAGGAAGCAGTTTCCTAATCACAAGCATATTGATAACCTAAGTAAAAGCTAAGGGTTCTCCTACATTATTATGGAAGTCTTGTTTGAGGATATAAAGCTCTTTCTTCATTGAAATTTCAAAAATGCCCAAATGCAATTGGCATGAGAGATGGGCACATGCTGCTGCAGCAGCAATTCCTCTCACATTGGGCAGTCGCTCTCTTAATGAAAGGAGTGAGTGCTTCAAAGCAGGCAGCAGTCTTTAGAAGTCAGTGGCGCCTGCTGCAGCATCTCCCCTAACCAAGCAGACTAGAGAGGCTACATCAGCTGAAGGGTATCCCACACTCGTTCATTCTTCCTATCTCTTCAGCTTTGAACGAATCCCCAAGATAAAGAGTCTTCAGAGCAAACATTACATGCTGTAAGCCTTCAATATGGGACTTGTCACAAGGCTCCAGCCCTGCATACAGTAGCATAAGCCCCTTAAGCTCACTCCCATGTTCAATCAAGAATGCCAACAGCACAAGCACATGTACATCAGTGTTACTTTTGATTTTATTCCTCTAATCTGTTGCTCATAAACGAATCTCTGAATTCCAAACAAATGTAATTGCTGCTAGAGGCACAAAAATCAAGACGGCAAATTAAATACAGGTGAGGGATCTAGCTCTCATATTCCCAGCTGCATGTGGTGTCAGAATAGTAGATACAGGGGGATTCTCTCCCCGAAAACTCCCGACCCTTCACTGTGCAGCAATTAAGATCTAAATGCATAACAAGAACACATGCCACACCAGCTGTTAACTCACAGAGGAAAATAGAGATGAGGGCCATGACAGCAAATAGAAAAGTTCAGGTCTTCTCCTCTGAGGTCTCCAGCACTAGGATATAAGTCTAAGTTCGGTGGTGGGGTAGCCTGAGCTGTCATACAGCTGACTCCACAGGTCTCTCAGAGTGGCCAGCACTGTTTGGAACGAACAAAGCTTTCAAAATGCCAGACTGTCCTCTTATGCCTTATCTGTCCACTTTTATCGCTGGCATGAACCCGGTACTGTTACCATGGCAACTCTTTTTTTTTTTTTTTTTTTAAGCAACAGAAAGGATGATAAGAAATGATATAAAGACGACCTGGATAAAAGGGTTCGGGGAAAAAAAATAAAAGAAGTCCCTCTGTCATTAGTCACATGTCGGCCTATCAATTCTGATTTTAATGTGAATGGTGGAGGGCCCTGAGGAGCTGCCGAGAGATGTGGCCCTTAAAAAAAGGGAAAAAAAATAAACAAAAGGCACAAAAAAAATTATATTACATTCCCCAGCCTTCGGATTGCAGGGGGGCCGGCATTGCCTTCACCTACCACATCTTTTCTAACTCTTTCTTTTCAGCCCTTGGTATTCGTCAAGTTAGTCATGTTCCTTGTTCCTGATGTTGCCATCACTTGCAATGGTCAAATCTATAACTACGCTCTTCTTCCTATGTTTGTCGGTTGGTTAGCCACTACCAGTTTGTCCGCCTTTCTCTGGAGGTCCAATAGGATCTTAGCTTGAATGACCAAGCCAAGATCCTATTGGACCTCCAGAGACAGGCCTACAAACACGATCCCTACATTGCCATTGGAGATAATCAAACACCTGAAGGGAAAGATTAATTGATCTCAAGATGCTTATAAAAGTCAATAATTAAATGGTCTTTCACAAGTCTTTCACTAATGTCAAGTATTTATGTATTGAAACAGTTTCTCAAGCTAAACAACAATAAACGGAGACTTTACAATTGATATCTATCCATCTATCTAGATAGATATATTTATATATCTCACAGTATCTAGGAGCTGCAGATTTCCAAATCCCTGCCTCCATATCAATCTTGTACTTGAGAGCAAATGAGGCAGAATCTTAGCGGAAATGAAAAAGCTGTGATTAGAGAGCTGAGCTAGATCCATCATATGCCGCACTCTAGCTTGAATGTTTCTGATAATTCATCTCACTTTAGGGCCCGACAGCGCAGAAGCAAAAATTGATGTTTGTTCTAGTAGTAAAGGGTTGCCCCATAAACAGAGCATTGTTTAAAGGCTTTAATTAAGCCAGTGGGGAAATGGCACAGTGGACCCCGGAGAGACGTAGACTGAGCCTTAAACCATCTCAAGAGGAGACAAAATTGACACAGGAGCAGAGAGAATGATGAGGAAGGGGGGTGATGACCAACAGGGACCAAAACCATTCCCTCTTTCTCTCAATTACCTTTAGGCCTGACGCCATATGAATTTGCTGGCTCATTACAACAGAAATTACACAAGCACACAGAAGATCTCACATGGGCACTACACCATTTAATCTAAAAGGAACAAAGATACTCCCATGCAAATATAAATGATCTGCTTGCTAAGCCATAATACCCAAAAAAAAAAAAGAACACTGCATGCGAAGGAAGGAAGGACTGAGCATATGATGGTGGGTTTTGCTGGCTACCAACAGCATTCAATAAGCACTTTATTTGTATTCTCTTCAATTTGCCGCCTCACTCAGTGAAAGCATATTTGGAGCAGGGATTGAAAAACTTTCCACAAAGATGATTTTCAGAGCCAACTATCAATAGCCCCTGAAAGAAACAAACAAACAAAAAAAAAAGCACCAGAATAAAACATAGAAAAAAAATTATAAAATATATAAAAATGTCACAGGAGCCTCTTCTGCTGTTTTGTTACACAATGAATATTATATACTTTAATTTATGTATTACTTCCCTTAACACAACTTACTCATACAACTAGTTGATTGTCAGTTTATTAATGATGTAAGTACACAGTATTGCTTGACTAAAAACCTCATATTTATTAAAACAGTTTGCAGAATTAAGTCTTTGAAAGGAGTGAGCGTGGCCTGATGTGTCGATTTGTTTTAATCATGGGGAGGAATTACAGACAATATTTATCATATGGCATAATCCTAGGATGGAGACTGGCAACAATTATTCTAAAATCACGTTCAGTGTAATGTAGCTTTTTGCTTCGGTACCACGGGGATAAATCCATCTGTCCACCTCGTTTATCTCTACACACCACTATCACAGTCAAACAGCGCAGATGAAGAACAGAGCGGCTGGAAAGGCAGCAGTACTTAAGCACTTTTCACACTGGCTTGTCAAAGGGAGGCAGAGCGGACACTTGCAAGGTACTTGGCCACTGCTGCGGGATTCAACAGCGAGCTCACTTGGCTCTAACAGCGTGGCAGGCAGGCAGGTCAGCCAATGGAAACGGGTGGAGGACCTGTTGCAAGCCATTCACACCTCATTTTCATTTTCAGCAGCCTTTGCTATAATGCATTATGACACGCATATCAACTCTTCAAAATACATAAGGATAAATAATAACCACAGAAACCTGGGCAGCCAGCCATGAAAGTGACCTGTTATGCCATTTTCATACAGCATCCAACATAGACAAGCTTGAAGAAGCACTTTTACACTCTAATACATCAAACCTTTATACTTCCTTGAACGGACATCTTAATTCATACAGGGAACCCTATTGAACCAAGGCCACTCTCTTACAAAACAAAACCCCTGTGTGTCCAAAGCCAACCACACATTATTCACTGGAAAAGAAATAGATGTAACTGACCACTGGCCGGTCAGTGTGACAGATTGCGTGGTTGAACTGGAGCATGAGGAGGATAGTGTATGTCAATAATGCGTTGTCTTGTCTTAAAGCTATAACATGATGTCCAGACAGCCTACGCTGTTTGTTACTAAAGGTCAAAACAAGCTTTTTAGGTATTTTGGTTGGAGATGGTCTACGCTTTGAATTAGAACCGGATGGTCTGTAGGCCTGTGACAGTGCCACAAACTAAGACCATTTCTAATATTTTTGGGAAAAGGACTAAAGTTTAAAGGTTTTAACCCATATCACACTTTAGGCCATTTTTTCGGGGGGAGAAAGAGTCTGAGCCTGTTTTTTATGCGCGTTTGACAAAAGGACCAAAAATACTGCAGCAGATGGGGACAGACTGTCACCGACGTATCTACTAGGCACATTTTCTGCTTTGCTTCTCACTTGCTGGGGCAGTGCTGCTGCTGCTGCACAGCAGACACATATTAGCCTGTCAGCTGAAATACACACAAACACACACCCGCAACTTTCACTTTCTCTCCTCTCGATTGCAGAAAGATCTAAGCTACAATAAAGTGACAGCTCTCTTCCCCATCTAGTAATTTTCTTCCATACATATATGACACTCACTCTAATGTACTCTACGTGGATGAATGCACTCAGGATATTTGAGGACAGACTGGATTTGTAGGTGAGTGTTGACGAGGCTCCTAAAATTAAAGTTGCACTTTAAGTTATAAGGCATCATCCATTAGGCTAATGTATGAAGCCACAGGATCAGTATTTTTTTCATTCTAAACATTATTGCCACAAAGAATTTTACATCAAGGGAAACTAAAATTAAAACATAAGACAAAAAGAAGTTTATATAGTCTATAGTGCTGCGCATTGGCTAGGAACTAATTCAAAATCAGATTTAAAAAACGGTCATAACCTTCAGAACACTGCCGTGTGCATGAAATCCTTATCAAAGTTAATTTTATTTTATGCAATAAGGACAGCAGAAACTCAGAACATGTATGTACTGTAGTCATCAAAGGTTTAAACACCAAATGAACCACTGTTACAAAAGTTTGCATGGAATCCTTTTAAGATTCTATACAGAATCACAAATAAATTATACTGCTGCCCAATATTGCCATTAGGTTATGCTAATACATTCTAGATGGTGAGACAGCGTTTAAGCTGAAAAGAGCAGTGTGAGGCAGAGTAGTGTGCAGTCAAATCAGTAGGAACTGTACTTTACATTTCTATTGTTTTTTGTTTGTTTTTTTAATAGTGACAGATTTGTGACTGTGCACACATGCAATGTAAATACAATATGATGGAAACCTAACAAATTTGCAGAGTCGTCATAAACAGAACAAAGGATGTACTCACATCTAAATTTACAAAAACAAAACGAAACAAAGCAATTTACAATCCCAACAGGTTCGGCAGCGACAGCAGGAACTGACTGGCTCTTTCTTTGAACACAGCACTACCATACATGCAGGGGACAAGGACATCAGAAAGAGTTCCCTGAGGTCTTGGCTTCAAGGTAATTAAATCAATAAGAGAGGAGGACAGTGATTTCAGTGATGTGTCCACTGCCACTGGTTTATCTATCTGAGAAACAGTCTGCTTACACAAGCAGATTGCTGAGCACAGTCCATCCCAACCACACATGCAATAGATACCACCTTTCAGAGGTGATCTATGCATTAAATAAATGCCATTAACCCCAAATGTATACCACATTCCAAGCAACGCGATGCTCCAAGGTCAAACCTTTCCAAGCATTATTCAGCTTTCTCCAGCCCATAGCTCGTCGTTTGCCTGGCAGGGCAATAACCAGGCTGTGAAGTAGATATGTTATTGCCACTCCAAAGCAAGAAGTCAGTCTGTGTTGGGAGTGTGAGTGCAGTGTTCAGCACCTTGGAGGTGTAGTCAGTCAGTCAGAAAGAGGCAGTATTCTATGTCACACTGTAGAGAAGTGAGCTAAGGCGAGGGGATGAACAAAGAATAACAAAATGTTGTTCACCTTAAAACAGGTTTCAAGTGAAGGGAACCTGAGCCTGAGCTGTAATTCAGTCACGTCTCCTCTTTTGCTTCCTAAAACATTTTTGGCACTTTCAGCTACAGCTGGATCAGCTGTCCTGCTGACTGCGACTGAACTGTGTACTTAGCACAAAGCTAAAACTCTTCCTGCAGACATAGTTTTTGGTGTTGTTTTTGACAGTACATTGACATAGAAGTTTACAGCATCTGGATACAAAAAAAACAAAAACAACCTAAACTTCTTATTTGCTTTCCTTCTACTTCTTCTGGCGGTGCTCAACAGATACGAGTCATAGAAGATCTACAGTTTAAAAAAAAAAAAATTTATTTTATAGATGCACAATGGCATATTGGGGTAAACATCTGTTTAACACATCTGTTTGTTGGTCCGTTGCTTCCAGCAATACATCGCAAGAAATGGAGATATATTTGTTTACTGTTTAGGTACCAGAATGTGTTTATACAGCAAATCAAAAGATATTATCCAGATACTCATTTCATAAATACTTCTATGTAATTAGAATGCAGTATAAATTTAGGATATATTTGGTATTTTTTAAATGTCTCATTACTATGTCTTGATATATTGTTTAAATCATCTCTCAATTTTCATACTGTGTGTCTGTACAACATGTGCTGCAAAAAACAATTCAAAAGAAAGGTTTAAATTATAAAATCTTAAATAGTCTCAGTGGTGGTCTCTTAATTTAAAGGCTGACTATTGTAGTTGAAAAAAAAATGAAACTGAAATTTTGCCTATAAAATATTTACACAAACATACCAAATCATTACAAATTTTATTGCCCAATAAAACTGACATAGTTAGTTAGATGTAGTTAACGGAAAACGTTCCATCATATCTAAATGGCTTAAAACGGTTTTATTGATTGTCACGCTTGCTACGGAGGTTTTAACTTCCCATTCAGAGTTCAGCGATTTCAGGCCATAAAAATCATTTAATACCGGGTAAAAATTGCCAAACTACAAAATCCATAACAAGCCCTTGCAAAAACAGAAAAAAAAAAAAAAAACATTTACTGTGATGAGATTTCAATGACAAACAAATCCAGTATTAAAAAAAATGATGAGACAAAAAAATCTTAAAGAATGGTATCTACAGGGAAATAAGACTACTGTGAAACAACATTTTCATATCCAACATGTAAAAATAAGAAAAGAGGAGAACTTAAGAGTCACTAAAGATCTTGTTGTTGGAAGAATACTGCTCTTACTACCAGTGACTATAAAAATGGCCAATACTGAAGATGATTTTATTACAAGATTTCAATGTTTATATGTACTATTTTTTCCCCACATTTTCATATATAATGCCACTTAAGCATCCATTCGCTCTTAGGTATTGGATCCTGATTTACACAAACACCAAATAACCAGGATAAATATTTACTTCATAAGGTGCTGAACAGTGAGTAATGTTCTCGGTTTTTATTGCATGTGTTATGGACAGCTGTGCATTGCTCATCTGCTGTCTTGCTGGTAAACATAAAACATATGAAGAAGTTCACATGCACTGCCACACACAGTAGCAGCAGCTGCTGTCTGGAGAGCTGCAGCTCATTACCATGGTACCTGAGGCTTAAAGCAGAACTAGGGGTTTCCCTGTGAGAGAATGAGGGTGAACTACGGCTCTGAAAACATCCAGGCAGACATTCTCTTTTGCATGAGCAAGGTTTCACCTGCTGTGTTATTTTCCCTCTACCTCTACAAGAACATGCCACAAATCCAATTAAGTCTATGTGGAGAAAGAGTAAAAAGCACATTCCCAGAAGAAAAACAAGCATTATCCTGCACAAACACTGGTAACTATTAATTAACCCGAGACAGACGGATAAAAAAGCTGGGGGGATGTTGGTCAAACAAGCTTGTAAGAGACAAGCACAATGTTTCTTCTTCACACACAAAAAAAGAGCAGTTAGGACTCAGAAATGAGATGATAGAAGGTGAATGGACTTCTAATCAAAATTTTAGCACTGATAAAAACTGAAGGTTTTCTCTTTTTCAAGACAAACACCTGGACACCTGGCTGCAGAGCTGCGAGGAGAAGTACACTCTGAAAACAGCTATTTTAAATGTAATTCTTCTGTTCCTGATAAAAGAAGTAAAGTAAGATGTGAAGTGCATATGGTCTCCATGGAAGTGAAGTCACCAATAAAACTGCTCTAACTGATGATGAGATAAAGAATGATATATGTACCTGCCAGATGTAGTTAAAACTAGACTTAGACTTTCCCCACTGCAACCTTTCCTCCTCCCTCTGCTCGCTTTCTCTCGTGCTCCCTCCCCTTTTCGCCTAATCTCACTCTCTCTCGCCCTCGCTCTCTTTTTCTCTCTACTCACACACACGCGCGCACACAGTCAGATGAACACACGCAGAAAAGAGGAGAAAGCCAAAGAGGAGAACTGCGGCGGCAGGATGGGGATATTCTGCCTGCGTGGGCTCTGTCGCTGAGGCGTCCGGAGTTCAACTACAGTGTGCGTGTGTGTGAGTGTGTGTATGCATGTGTGAGTGAGTGAGAGCCCCTGCCGACAGCGTGCGGAGACAGAGGAACAGAGGAGAGCGGGTGGAGAGGGGAAGAACCGAAGGGGGTGTGTGGACTCTGACTGGGGCTTAGAGGAGCTTCACACCACTGGATCAGAGAACGCCGATGTGCAACAACTACTCTAACTACTGCCGCTGCAGCTCCGCCTGCGTGCCGCTGCGTGTCCGTCCTCTTAACTTCTGCCATGGCATTAGCCTCTTCTTCCAGCTCGCCACTAATCCACTAAGGAAACGGGCATGCATGGGCACAACCGGGGATCTAGGCTATCGCATCCTTTTCATCAGTAATTCTTAGTCTGAGGTGAGTCGCTCCTCTCTGCTCTTGTCCTCTCCTCTATTTCACCTCTCAGTCTGCAAATGCAAGGGGGGGGAAGTCTGTTCAAATAACCAAATCTGAGGAATCTGCTCGCTCTGTGGGACTGAGCCTGGAATAAGCCATAGGGAATGGTTTCGGTGAAGGTTTTTTCTTTTAGTCAGCTGATCAAATATCAAATATGTGTGGCAGATGAAAGGAGGTAAATCTCAGATTGATTATATGCTTAGTTGCCTCTGCTGGAATTAAATGGTTAAGGCAGATTTCAGGCAGCCGTTGTGGAATGTGCTTGCGCTGACTTTAAGAGATGATTTGGTCAGTTTAGAAAACTTTAAATGTAAAAAATGTTCTATCTGAGATAAATATAAGGGAAAACCCTCGCTGTCACTGCTAGCTGACATGTATGAAATCCGGCAGGTCAGTCTTTCAGTGTTTGAGAGGATTTTGATTCAGATTTAACCTGACTTCCGAAACAGTGCTTGCATGATGCTGCATTTCCTCTCAGTTTTGCAGCTGACTGAGCGTAAAAAACACATGGATATCTTAACCAAAAGAAAACCTGCGTAATTGTTGCATGAAATGGTTACCCCATGCGTGGTGGCGACCGTGTTCTCAAGGTACAGTAGGTTGCACAGAGAAATTGGTAATGAGAGCTGGACACCAGGCAGTTGGATGGTCGTGGTGAAGGACCTCAACTAAAGACTAATCTAGATTAATGGACCATCTCCTTACACACACCCATGGTCCAATAATCTGTATGTGTGCAGATGTGAGTGTGTGTGTGTGAGAGAGAGAGAGAAAGAGAGAGAGGGGCTGCCTGGCACCCTCACATGTCGACTGTCCTTCAGTTGCCACACAAAATGCATGTCAGGCCCACTGATCCCCACAAACCTCTTGCCATCACTCTCTGTCTCTTCCTCAAGCGTATCTCCCATCACCGCTATGATACAATCTCCCCTCTGCTCTATTTCACTTTTCAAAGACACAGAGAAGAGAGCTGAGGGAAGCAGATGAAGATAGATAAAGGAAGAGAAAGAGATATAGAACAGGGGAAAAGACATCTCTTTGTGAGAAATAATAAAGCAAGAGAAGGCAGGATATTGAATTGGTGTTTTTTTTCCCCACAAATGAAGGGTATTATGTGCGAACACTCAAGAGTGGCACAAATAGTAAATACCTGCTGTCACAGCCTTGTTTATATAATGTAAATCTAATTATACAGAATTGCAGGGTACAGAAAAAGTAGGCTGTCGCTCAAGAAAAAAAATGACATGTTCCCCTTCATCCGTCGCTGCCTGTCTTCCTTTAACCCTTTTGCTTCTTCTTCTGAGAGCTGGGCATGGTGGTCTGGGAGTGATGGGCATGATGGCCCAACACTTCAAAGGTAATTTTTAATTTTAGTAATCAGTGACATCAGTCCGCACTTTAAGTAATGCTTTAGACAGAGAGAAGACTGGCTGTTCTGCCTCATATACACACATAAGGAATCTGTGTGCGCACGCCTCCTCACTCACAATGCGACGTACAGGAAGGTGGAGAGGTGGAACAAACCTGCAACAAAGCTTTGATGTGCAGAGATGTTGTGCACACAACCAAGAGTAATGGCAGGGAGTAATGCTATGGAGTTGGCCTGTTCACACTGCAGATTTTAGGAACTTTTTTTTCCCTTCTGCAAGACACCTGTCTCCTCTAACCAAGCAGATATGGCTGATAGTGTGAGGTTGGGATGGAGTCCCCTCACCACTGCAGGGTTTCTAAACGAGCTGTGAAGTGTGTTCCCCTGCCATGGCCCCGCTCGCTGGGAGGGGTACTCATTCATCCAGAAAACAAATTGCTCTCCTATAAAAGAATGACTGCTTTTGGAACCGGCCAGATGTTGGCTTTCATGTGCTAATAGGATTATTCATTAGGAGTCAGATTTTTTTCCCCCTGGGAGTGCCACAACAACACCACGCCGTTCAGGTGAATCACGTGGGGCCTCTTCAAGAGGAAAAGGTGTGAGCATGTGTGCTGGTGACTTGTACATCTGTTGCATACAGAAGAACAGACTGAGCACCTGATCCCACTTGAGTGTTATTACCAGTGTGCACTGGTGTGTGTGTGTGTAAAGCGTGTGTTCCCCACTGCTTTGCAGTAGGGGTCCAAGTCATCTGGGGCTCCCACAGGTCCGGAGGGAGAAGAACAGAAGTTGTGAGTTCTCTTTAGGGCAGGCAACAAGTAGAGTGTGTGCATCTATGTCGAATCATCACATGTAGGGCTGCAATTAACTAATTAATTAATTTAGAGTTCTTCTGTTTATTCTTTCTTTAACTAACACAGTGAGAAATGTCATCGTTACCAATTTATTATCAGGAGTGTCATATGTTTACGTGGACTGACTAATGACTTGTGGCTTATAATTCTTGTAAACAACATTGTGACCACTGAAGTCAACAGGTGAAGAGCAGAGTGCAAAGGGACCTTGACATGTCAATGGTGTGTGAAGAGTCCAGCACACTGTGCAAGGACTTTTGTTATAAACAGAAAATCCGGAAATAACACTCTTTTTGATCATTGTAAAATGGCTTTAGAAATCCTCTCTCTCCATTATATTGCTGCCATGACATTCAGTTGAGCAGGGGAAAAAATGGTATATCTTACCGACAAGACAGGAGGGCTTTGCAATCTAACCCTCTTCATTCCTGTTCATGGATCCTTCTCCATTTCTTCATCTTTTCTTTTCATCTATATCTCTATTTTACTGACATTCAATTCTGCTCAATCCAAGCACAGTGAGAACACTAAATTCTATCACCATTTACCTGTGAATTCTAGTCCTTTTCTCTTCCATTCCACCTGTTCTGTGTGTGGTTGTGTTTTTTTTTCTTGTCTCTGTCATAGGGAAGAGTGGGGGGGGGGGGGAATCTGATAGAAGCAGGGGGTATTCTTTAGTTACCTATCAGATTTGAAAAATCAGGGTGTCTCGAGATAAAGAGAGAGGGATAGCAACCAGAAAGGTACAATAAGTAACAAAGTCGTAAGTAACAAAGTCGAGGTGGATGAGAGAAAAAAAAACCAATATGAAGTATAACAGAAATGGAATGTTCTCTAAAAAGACAAAAAGGGCAGAGAAAGGGACAAAGTGGTCTGATGCATTCTGATTGTCTCCGAATGATGACTCTGAGGCAGATACCCTTTGTAGCAAATAACCTTTGTTAAGGCCGGTTTGAAACTATGATTTTATGTTTCTGACATATGAATTGCAGGCTTCCTGTGAATTCATCAAGCTCTTTAGAACCCACATAAAGTGCATCCAAATCACATAAAGCCAACTAACTATAGCAAGTAAAGAAAATAAAGTCACATTCAGTGAGAACTAAGTGAGTTAAAACAATAAGGTTAATATTTGTAGGCTGCAGTCCAAGGATCATAAAATGCCCCATGAAAAAAGCAGCAGAGTTACACACTGTATATTGTTGTTGTTTCATGATAGTAACTTTTAGCTTCATAAACATTTGAGGTGGGGAAGTGTTCAGCACACATTCTACGCTTTGAGGCTGTATAAAGTACACATCTGTAAGCAAGTTTAGAAATTTGAAATATGCAAAATGCTTTTATTGAATGAATCTTTTAAACATTACGTGGCTTTACAGCAAATCCGAATCTAGAAACAGTGTTGTATATTTTAGTAAATATTTTTTACAACTATGATAGCACTTACTGAAACTATGCACATTTTTAGTATTTCAACATGTGGCTGCATAAATACATGAGTATTAACATTTAACCTGGATTATTATGTGATTGTACCTTGGATTAAAGTGCAACTGTCTAAAACATGTTGCCCAATGCTTGTGTATGTAATTAGAAAATTTCATTGTGCACTCAAATAGCATGTTCATGGTGTTATTTTGCCATTTTGGCAATAATACATGGTGACTGTGAGCAAAATCTATAAAGTGGTGCTTAGCAACAGAGCAGTAGTCCATGATGACTGAGCAACAATTACTAGAAAGACAATCCCTTAAAATCCTGTGATTTCCAGTGTCATTCCATCTTACAGCATTAGGCTGCCATTAACTGACAAAAGGATTTGCTGCGTTTGGTGTTGGCCTAATGCACTGTACTGCTGTTATCCCTCCACGCTGAACTGTACAGTCAATCATTTGGCTATATATACCCTCACATCACACCCCGAGAGCATAGGTGCACCCGAGCTTGACAGCAAAGACAGATCGAAAATAAAAACTCAACCATAAACCCACACTGCCAAATGACCTTAGAACACAATCTAAAATAAGCTATAAGCTTGAATATCCTTTACTGCATAATCAGTGTGCTCTTAAGAGACAGATCAAAAGATTTTTCAAAACACTAGTAAGCTCCAGATAATTACAAGTAGAAGCTGACAGAGGACAGAAAAGAGGAAAACAACACAGGAGCAGATAAGGCTGCATTACACAGTGGTTAGAAACTTCTATAACTGTGATGATGCTGCATCACCCACGTGTCCAAGAAGCATTTAAGACGATGTTGAGCAGTAATAATGTAAAACTGCCGTGATAGGACAGTAGGAACTTTTCTGTTGATCATGAAGCACACTTTAAGTCTACTTCATCTTTTTTTATGTTTTTTAATTTTATAAACAGTTGAGACATCGTGGGGTATAAAAGCATTTTGTAGCATTAAGATTTCTGTTATTTGGAACTAAGAAAATATCTCCAAATCCAAAGTGCACAAAGGTATGTGACATATGACAAGGAAAGGCTTTAACAATATTAATCTCTTACTAAACACTTTACTCATGTACCATTTGTTGCCAATCAGAAAGCTAAAACAAAGAGTACAACGAGCATAAAGTGGGAAAATATCAAAGTAATGTAAAAGTAAGAGGCAACTTGAAAAGCTGAATGAAACACGAAAAGCTTGTTTAGGCTGCTGTTGCTAATTGACATGTATAACCATATTTCCAGGGTTTAATCAATTCACCGGTTTAGTGATGCATACTATTAATGAATTTTCCCTTTGGTGGAGCAGAAGTGATAAAACAAAATTAGTCATGCTCAAAGTTATGGTAAACATCTCATCCCTGGTTTGTGTCAGGACACTAAATTTCCACCTTTTAAGATTTTTCCCATAGGAAACAAAAGTTCAATTAGGCAACCGCCATTCAAAAAATAAACACATAAAAGTGCTGACTCACTTGAAGTTCAAAATAACCCAAGTAAAGGGGACCCATTTTTAAATTCAACAAGCATTGCATTAACTGAGCATGTGCCCTGAGCAAAAAGACCATTTCCATTAAAGAATAATGAATTGCATTACTGCAGTAATCTGGATTGTCCTTGCAGCACTCCAAAGCTTTAAAGAATGGCTGAATTAGCAGAGAAAATCTTCCCTAAAACCAGCTGTGCTCAACAGGCTCTTACTCTGAACAAAATTAACTTGTGTCCATAGAAATAGCCCAAATAATGACCCTTACTGCCAGTATGACAGCTGTGCTGCTTAAACAAGGTCAGATGCGAACATGTCTGATGTGTTTTGCCATGCGCACATGACCCTGTGAGGTTTGTATTTGCTCTGTCCTACTGGATAGAAAATAGTGGGTCAGTGCACTTCACTTACTTGCCCCTAGACTAAAAAAAAAAAAAAAGAAAAAAAAAAAAGGATCAGGGCCACCCTAAAAAGGGTCCGTTGTCACAGTCTTGCGTGATGAGTCATGCTGTTTATGCAAAAGGCCAGGAGGTGGTGTTCCAGCCGGAAGTGAGATACTAAAGTGCTGCTGTGGTCGCCGGGGTCCGAGCCCAAAGGGTAAAAAAAATCAGATATGTAGAGCCAGGAACACATCATTCAGCCTACAGCGGTCACATGTCAAAAGGGATCAGATTTAAATGAGGACATGATACAATACCATGAAACTGTATGTATTGTGGAGAATGTTTCGAAAACTGAGAGTAGAGTGTCATGTAAAAAAAAATAAAATTGTGTTTACAAACCTTAATTATGTTTCACTACTGGATGGTTTACAACAGGATGTCATGTTGAACTGTAGCCAGATAATTTTCCACATTGTGAATATAATGTTTAATTTGGGCCTTGCTTATAATGTATAAGTATTCACTGACCTCAACTGGAGAGAGGGTGTTGTGTAACAGTTTAATCCCTTATTCTAAACATCATCCTCTGAACACACATGAGAAGACAACTGACGGTGATGGAGCAGGAGAGCACAGCCATGCTGGGGAATAGATAATAATCTAGGAATAAATAGCACATGGTCAAACAGACACTAGAAGGAGTGGAAAAAGAACCAAATTCCCTTAAACTAAAATACTTTTAATGCATCACACCCAGGGTAATCACTGGAAAATTAATGTATTGTATTCTGCTATTTACAGATTCTTCCCCTTTATGTTGTTGCAAGTCCTTTAGCATTTGCAGTTCAGTCAACCAAACTGCAAAGGGGTCAAGACTCATTAAGTGATTATATATTATGTTCTTTGTGGTAACACTAATAACTACATAGTATGGCTCTTGCATAATGGCACTAACTGGGGCAGATTCTTTATTAAACAACTGTATTTTAATTTGTTGTATATTAATATGTTTTAATTTGTCCACTTTTCACATGCTGTGTAGTATTATACATACAGTACATCACATTGTGTCACGGGATAAGACAAAAATAAAATAGTACTGAGGTGCAGAGATTTTATCAATAGCAGGCAGATTGCCAGAGCATCTTTTGCCAAACAATGACCAACTTATCGCAACATGATGATAACAGTATGTGGCAAAATGGTCTTATAAAGGGATCTTTGCTGTTTGTTTATAGATGAGTGATCTGAGATCAGGCGGAGACACAGCGTGCAACAATTTAATAATACTGTGTAAAAGCAATAATGTGATGGAAAATACTAAGTAAATGTCAATTCTATAGCTCCCAGGTAGTTGACCAGAAAAGTTTGAGATAGGAACACATTCCCTGTGACATAGAGCAGTCATGGCAGATAAGCTAAGAAGGCTAATTGTGATGCATGTTTGCTTATTGTAAATCAGCATGTTAAAGGAGAATTATATTTCTGTCAGGGCCTCAGAGGCAAGCTACAGAGTTTTGATGTCCCTACAATACCTGTGGTAGTGGGTAGAGATAATTCATTAGCTCTGCTTGGATTGTTTCTCCTTAGGGGGTTGTTGTACAGTTCTCAGACAAAGGTTTGTCTGTTTGCAGGTATGGTGCCCACATTTCAGTATTTTCCCTAGGCTCAGTTAATTAAGAAAATTAAAAAAATAAAAGAGATAAAAGAGTACACATTTCCCCATAAATATGCTCAAAATTCTACTTTTACCTATTACTGTGAAGGAAAAGGTCAGGACAGTGAGGAGTGATGCTGAACCAAATGAACCAAGGAAATATGCTGCCAACCTCAAGGAGTATAGTTAACACTAAATTGCTACTGTTTGCTAAGTATATTTTAAGGGGCTGCAGGTTCGGAGGTTCGCGCCCCGCTCTTCCCGACCACATATTGAAGTGTCTCTGGGTAAGACACTGAACCCCCAACAGCCCATTCCCATCCCATGCAGTCCTTGTCCCAAACCCTGCAAAAATTGGGGAGGGTTACGTCAGGAAGGGCATCCGGCGTAATTACCATGCCAAATCAACATGCGGACAAATGATCGGCTGTGGTTACCCTGAACTCACAGAATAAGCCGAAAGGACACACACACAAAATAAAATATATATATTTGAGTGTCAGGCCAGCATCATGCTTTCCATGTTGGGGTGTGGGCCTAGCACTTTTTTGTAGCTTTGCCTCATGCTATAGCAGCACACACCTCCTTTACTGTCATTGCCGCTTTTGTACGGGGAACCCACCAACCTCCGATGATTAATGCATTTATGAAAAACCAAAAACAACATAACACCAAGTAGAACTCATCACACACAAAAGGATCACATACTAAAAGTGCAAAGTTTTAACACAGAAAGGTCACATTTGGCTTTGCTTGCTTTCTTTTTACAAGGCGGCTTCCTTTGTGTTGCTGTAGACTGGGCCACAGTTATTTTACATAAACTAACTCCCTTCTCCCTAAGCTTAGTGAGTGTGTTTTCTGTTGGGTGGGATGCAAAAATCAGCCAAGAGTCTTTGTTGAAGTCATTGATTATCAGTGATTAACACAGTGTCTTTCTCCACGCCCCTCAGGAAACATGGTGAGCAAGGAGGGTGGCAAATGCATGCTCACCAACTCAGAGTCTGACTCAGAGGCAGCACCTTTGCCCTCTACCTCGCTGGCACTGGAAGTGAAGTATTCCTTGGAAGCCAGTCGACAGGTGAGGAAGAGAAACAAGGCCCTGCAAGTGCGTTTCAAGGATATATGTGAGGCGCAGAACGAGCAAAGGGAGGCGGAGTTGCAGGCAGCAGGGAAGGGCGGTAAGCCAATTTCATACAAAGTGGCATACCGGAAGTACATGACGGTGCCTGCTCGCAGATCCATCCCAAACGTCACGAGGAGCACAGGTGTGCAGACGTCCCCTGACCTGAAGAAACGCTATCAGACCTTTCCATTTGAGCGCAAAAAAGGCCACACTTTTAAACACGTGGTGGCTGTGGAAACTTATAAAGGTCAGAATAACGGTTTTGTCATGGAGAAACAGCCCAAGGGTGCTGAGCAGGGTTTAGATGAGGAGGAGGAGGAGGAGGAGGGGGCAGCCTGTGGAGGGAGTAGAGTCCGGAGGACCAGGGCTCTGCTCCATACCAATGAGTGCATTGCCACAGTGGAGCAGCACACTGCACCTGATGAACTTTGCTCTGATGCTGTGCTGCTCAGTTGCTCTGCAGATACAGGTTGCCTTGCAGACATACCGAGGGGAAGCAGCACTGGAGTACAGGCCGAGTACCAGCTCTGCCGTGCCCCATCCAAAGCCAGGACAGGATTACAACACAGGCAGGCCGATACAGATCGCTCTGCTAAAAGGCAGCTGCTGAATCTGGAGGGGGGCTCATCACGAACCCTGCCGGACAGGGCCTCCAAAGTAACGGGCCCTATTGCCTGGAACTCCCTTACACAGGTGGAGTGCCTGGAGAGTCCATCTGTAAGGAGCAAACGCAAGAAAGGTCTGCAGCTCAATGGGTTGCAGAGTGACACACTATCACATTCTAGCGAAGCCTGTACAACACAGGTACAGTGCCACACAGGACAGTTATCTGCCCAGCCTCTGCAGGGCATGGAGGAGCCTCTGTCACCATGCAGAGGTGTCGAGGCTGGTGGGGCACCGCCAGACCAAACACAGGAGGCCTGTAAGCAAATAGTGCCTATGAATCAGGATGGGGATGTTAAAGCACAGCTCCAGGCCATGGAAAATCTCATCAGCTCCAGCCAAGAGACTATCAAGGTGCTGCTGGGGGTCATCCAGGAACTGGAGAAAGGGGAGGCCCACAGAGAAGGGTAAGACATGTCACATTGCATAGCTTGTGCTTTACACAACGGATATAGCAACTTTATATTTCCCTGCAACAATTTCTACACTTCTACTTAAAGTCTCTGCTGATGGATCAAAATCAGGGCAGACACTGATCACCGAATCAAATCTGTGCTATCAATAGGATTAAGCCATTTGTAACAAATTCATGATTCCGCATGATCAAAGGAAGTACCCTCATTATGTGTCCCATCATTTCTAAATCTTAACACTGTGGGTGGGACAGCTGTTCAGCAGAATCTTGACTGAATCACCCAAAGAGAAAAAAAAAAAAACAATTTACATGCACTTAAGTATGCAGGGTACTTGAAAAAAAGCAGCTCTCTCAGGTAATCGGGGAACGGCGCTTACATGCACTTAAGAAACCTCTTTAATGGAAATCCATGTATAACCTGATTTCTCTTCCACCTTGGACATTTTTTGGAAGCTTGGTGCACAGACTTCAACTGTATAGTGACAGAAAATGCTACTTTCTCGCTTTCTTTTGTGTGCGTGTTCATGTCGCAGCAGAGTGACACCGCAGGGGGAGGCAAAAGGGAAAAAAAGGGGAGAAACATGCAGCCGATTCACAATTGGAACTGTCTGAATTTTAAAATATCCGCTGGAGAAAGTGACTTATTTAGACATCTATGAACCCAGGCTTTTTTTTTTTTTAAATTAGGTGGCATCGCGCCATTAATGATCCCTCCTTTCATTCAATCTTTCACTCAGCTGCGTGTTCATGTCTGCAGTCTGCAGCTTACATTGATGAAATGTCATACACATGTAGAAAACTAATCCAGCCATTAAAAACAATGTGTAATGTGTTTGAGACAAGTGTTTCTAATAATATAGCTTTCAGACAACATTTCCTTGCTTATAAAAATATTAACAGTCAAACATCTAAATACATATGAGAACTTAGTAATTATGATGCTGAAAGAAATATTCTCTGCACTACATAGGATTATGAAGTGACACTTCACGGTCTTTTGTTTATGCAAAGTACTAAAGTAGACATTTAACAACTGGCCTAATATAGCTGCCCAACGTAATGTTTATCTACTTAGTTCAGGCCTTTAAAAAAAGCCACGGCCTGTGAAAAAGCCATTTACTGTCCAGTGGAAACTGAGTAAACACAAAAGGGCTGCAGATAGCATCTAGCTCTCTGAAACAGAGGACTGCCTATCCAAAGTGATGAAACAAACAAAATCAGAGAGTGGAGAAGAGAGGAGTGGAGAGATAAATGGAAATTACTGTTTCACTGTGCCATCTGTGCACACACATAAAGAAACACAACACATTGTGTTTCCATATGTTAATTATAAGAGCCTTAGTTAAAGCCAGTGAGCAGTACAATATAAGCCCCTTGTAAACCATCTGAGCCCCAACTGAACAATTCTGCATATACAAGCGCAGCTATCCATACAGTGACTTCAGAAAGTATTCGGATACCTTCACCTTTTTAAAATCTTACTTCAAAATTCACTTTTAAATTTATGCAATGACCGATCACAACAAATTTCTTAACTTAATAAAACAATCCAATACTGGATTACTTGATGCTTGATTCTAGCTTATCACATCTGGATTTCATTAGTTTGTCCCAATTGTTGGTCCCATTCCTCTGGCAGAACCTTTCAAGTTTCACGACACAGGAAATGTCAGTAAACAGTAACGTTCAGGTCAGTCTAATCTAGTGATTTATGGGTTGCTGGTTAACTTCCTGAGCAATTCCCTTCTTGCCCTGTTACGAGTGTTGTTGAAAGGCCATTCCGAGCTTCATCTATTTCTGAGTTATTGAGGCCTCTGTGCTTGCTGGGAAGACCTAATCTATGCCTCACCACAGTTGTCTGGCAGGCTACAGATCCTTGGGCTTCATGAATTAGTTTTTGTCACTGAATTGTGACACTTTGCATACAAAGGTTAGGACTAAACTATTAACGCTGTGCAATATGATGATATAGATTGAGTAACAATAGAAAACCTAATACTTTTATATTATGCTGTATGGTTTATATTGTTGCACTGGAATTACAATCTTTTTGACAGCACAAGGCAGCTTTCCTCCACACAATGCAGATGGAGCACTGTAGCAACGCAAACACACCTAAGGGAGAATGAAGGTGACACAGAACTGAGTAATTCAGAACAGGAAGAGATGAACATGACAGTAAGGGAAATGAAAGATTTACTTACTTCTGCCAAACAAGTGAACCCGTAAACATAGAGCTACAGCTGCTAAGAGGCTACCTGCATCTTTTACACATGTTTCTATTGCATACATAACACTTTACTGATGAGTGGATCTTCAAACACTCCCAAATATGTAAACCAATTACAACTGGATTACTTAAATATTTCTCATCACTTGGATAAATAAAAGTGGAGAAGCCAGCAGCCTCTGCACTCTGGCTCCACTACTACATGCGCCCATATCACATGAACACCACTACCACCTATTCATGAATCATGTCTTTCCAAGATAATCTGCAGACAAAAGCCATAAAAGTATGCTGTATAGTTTGTGACATGGTTAATTAAAAATTTGAACAAAGCTTATAGGCCTAAAAACAATCAAATATGAATAATTACATTTTGGTAAGACATTTAAAATAAATTGTGATTGAAAAAAATAATAAATCAGCCTATGGAAAGCAGACAATGAGTTTGAAAAATTAGAAATGTATTACGACCTCCATATGAAATAAACTGTGTTGTGATATAAAATATGAGTGGAAATTTATGGCCAAAACGGCAATTTTACAATCCATCTACCTATATGTCCATTATCCTTAATACTTATCCTGTTCAGGGTCACAGGGCTGCTATCACAGCCATTATTACGGGTGAGGCGGGGTACCACCCGGGACAGGTCATCAATCTATCTGAGACACATACAGCGACAGACCATTCACGCCCACATTCAAATGTACTGGCAATTACAGGTCACCAATTTATGTAAGAGGCGTGTCTTTGAACTGCGGGAGGAAGCCCACACAAGCACAGGGAGAACTTGCGAACTCCACACAGAGAGGCTGCAGCCAGCAAGTGGATTTGAACCCGGGACCTTCTGGTTGTGGGGCAGCAGTGCTAACCACTCCACCATCCCCATTAAATATAGTAGAGTATAAAGTGTGTAAAAAAAAAATAAAAAAAAAATGAAGGGGTATGAAACCATTGTGAAGTGAGTGCAGTACATTAGCTTCTTACTCTCCTTACATAAATGTCACTGGCACAACAAATAGGAGTGCCCACAGGCTATAGGTGAATTGTGAGTGTAATTACATCATATATATAACAGCTTATGTTCTATGACATTCAATTTTCATAGAAGGAAAGGCAAGGCTTTGCACATTTACAGTATGACTAGTTATGTGCTCGTGACCTGCTGCACGGACACAAATTGAAATTCAAAGACTAATGTGGTAGGACAAAAACACACGCAAAATGGTAAGCCAAAAAAAAAACAAAACAAAAAAAAAACAACCACCTTCCATTTCATTGAGCTTTACCAAGGTAAATTAACAACGGTTCCTAAAACAAAATAATAAGAACAATCCAATTTTATTTACTGCTACTGTTCCGTTGATCTGCGGTGGAATAAAAAATAAGGGGAAAACAGAAGGACAATTGTGCTGCAAAGTGGGAGCAAACACTGGCCCTTGAAGTAATTTGTAGTACTCCCTATGTTTACGTTTGTAAATTATATCCTGCATGTGTCTAAATGTAGACGCCCTGAGCTTGGACACTGGTTCCACGGTAAAGAAAGCCTGATTAGTCTGGCTGAATAGCAATTTTCAGTTTTATCTTATTCAGACCGCTTCAATCTTGGAATGGATAACACACCATCACACCACATTAGCTGAATTCATTTCAACATCCAAACACGAACCAATTTAAAATGCTAAATCATCATGTTGGGTTGGGTGATTGTGTATTTCAACTAAAATGGTTTGTTGCATTTATACTGTAGCTCTACACCTGCGTGTTTATGTACAAACACTTGAACCTTTAACTTTTTGCTGTTGACGCAAAAACATCATCACTTATCTTTTGTACTAGTGATTTATCCAGAACAATTTCATGCCTATTCAAGAATTTAAACTGCCTCCAATGCAAATCACAGAATATCAAACATGAAGAATATGAACAGGACCTCCAGACCACAAACATCTCACATCACCTTTCACCTCTTAGCTACTCAATGACAACAGACGGTGCTGATGAGGAAAGCGGCTAAAAAAAAAAAAAAGGTGAGATAGGTAAGATAATGAGTGTGACAAGAAGGATGGGGCTATATCTCCCTTGATTATTGGATTATTAAAATACTCTATTATTTTCCATTTGCTCTTACCAAGCCCTTAGGTACAGCCTTGTTCAGGATATACAGCACAGTGTGAAGGGTGTGATGCAGTTATACAACATATCATTGATGGCATTCAAGGACACAAAGCACAGCGACAATTTTGCTGCATCAGCCACTTTTGGCAAGCAAGACCTAATTAATCACACTCATGGGAACCTGATACTAGCTTGTTAATTAACAATGTGTATTTGTACATGTCCTATGACTCCCACCCACTCTATGACCTTTGGGAAAGCCCACCTGGTAGCACAAAGAGCATAGGGGGGTATGCTATATTACTAATGGCATTTTAGGGTTTGCTCTCCCCAGGTAGAACTGTCGAAATGAGCTCTGCTCACCTATTTTCTTGATGGATGGGAAGGGACAAGAGATGAAGGGAAAAAGATCTAGACAGCACTAGGGCAAGAGATAGAGAGAATGAGGGTAAGTTGTTCAAAGGACGTGATCCAGTTGTCCGTACACCCCATTGGCCACTTATTGATCGATTCATCTGGGTGGAAAGTGAAGGTAGCACGACCTTTTCTACTGCACTGCATCATTACCCTTTTTTCCAATGGCAAGCATCTACTTACAATTAATCCAAGTTTCAAATTTCTTCTTCTCAAGACTCTCCCCATTACTTCATTTTCCAGTCGCCTTAAATAACACTGATATCAACACCATAACACCAACCAACCTCATAACACCTGCCAGAGCATGTACAAGAGGAAGGGGTAGATAAGGAGGGGGATTTTATGATCGCAGTTTAATTTTTATTGCCGCTGAACCCTATGGAAAGAGTGACACGCGTCCCTGGGAGAGAAATGAAAAATGTCTGAGTTACCGCAAAGATGAGAGACAGACAATAAATGTAAAAATTACCAACAAGCACAGTGAGGCGAAGAATACATTGATAATAGAACATAGCTATAGTAGCAAATGTCACTGGAGAAACCCTGATTTATGACAATGATGATAGCGTAACGATGATAGCGTAACGATGATAGCGTAACATCTAGCAGTATCTAACTGCACAGGAACAATCCAACTGAACATATTTTAATTAGTAAATTAAACAATACAATCAAGACTTTGATTTAGCGCATTCACCTGGAATTTAGTTGACTCATTATAAAACAGAATCTAGAATGTGAGCTTGGTTCATTACAGTATTTGAACTGATACAACAATATAAATACGGACAATGAGGATGTTCATGAATATTTACAGGTCTCAATATAAATTTGGTCAAGGACTGTATATTGAATTAAAATTAGGATAATATTAGCTAATTTTATTTATACAGCACTTTTTACCCACTCAAAGATCCGTCACAGAGATTTCTGATCAATAAAAAGGAGTTAAAGAAATACACGCAGAGACAAGGAGCAATTACAAAACACAGTAAAGATTAAAGAGTACAAGATGGAAATGAGATGGATGAACTGACAACTCTGTTTTATCTGCTTTCAAAACACATTTAATGTGTAAATTATTCTCTTTTTTGTCAGGTAATAAATGATTGTAAAAAGATAAATGACTTGTGTTGAAAATAAATGTGATATTAGAGAAAAACCACAGGGAGTTGCTCAAACCAAAAAACTTTTGCCCAAAATGGTTAAATACCAAGACTAATTGCAGCCCATCCTGTGTAGCCCCTTGCCTTTATATGACCTCCAAATCTGTCAACCACAACTAATGGGAGGAAAGGCTCTTTCTGCCCTGGCTACTGGTCACTGAGGCGGCAGCGTGACTCCTCATCACCCTCATTTATTTGGTCCAACTAACGAGGGATGACAAACAAGATAAGAAGGGAAGGTGTGAGGGAGCAGTCTAACAAGTCCTGTAATTACTCATTCACGACTCTTATCTTGCCCGCAGACTCTCCTATCGAACCGGACAGGACACAGCCAACTGTGACACATGCCGGAACAGCGCATGCATTATTTACAGGTTAGTGGCCATTCCTCTTCAAAGACATGATGATCCAAATGTGCTTTCTCCTTGAAGTAAAGTGAACAGGTGGAAAGGAGGTTATAGAGAGGAGGAAAAAGGGCAAGGAATGAATGCTGTGGCTGTTAATGGTGTGCTGGCATGCCCACAGAGAACATGTTAGCTTAGTTGTGCAGCTCTTTGATTACAAGACAAAATAATGGACAGGCTCACATTTTCACCTGCTTATGGTTTTAGATGAAAGGTTAGGTGATCGCAAAAGTTATTTACAGTAGCAAATGTAACAGCAATCAATCCAATGGTTATCGAGATGCAGTCAGCTTTAAAAGTACTGGAATGGCAAAGTTAGTTTGTTTGCTTTTGCTGTACACTAAAAGACATTTGGTTTACTGATATAAAGATGGATTTTGGCTTTTATTTGATAGTGTTTACACCTCCATATGTTAAACTAAATAGAACATTGCACCTTTTATAAGAGAACTCAAATTGTATGCATTCCAAAGACATTTGAATAGACAGTTTTAAAAGAAATAAAACTTTATTTTTGGTTGCATTTCCTTTCTCTGTGAGGAATACATCAAGTCTGTGACGTCCTAAAACGTTTGGTTTCTTCTCCATTTAATATGCTTTTCCAGGCTTTTACTGCAGCCCACTTCAGTTGCTGTTTTTGGTGGTGGGGACTTTGTCCCTTGAATCCCCTTTTCAGCTGGTGAAAGGCACGTTCAAATGGATTGAGGTGTGGTACTTGGCGTGGCCATTGTACCTTTCCCCTTTAATGATGTCCTTTGTTGAGCTGGCAACATGTTTTGGATAAATGTTTCGCTGCATGGTGAAGCAGTTTCCAATTAGTTTCATTTCTCTGCGAACTGGCAGACAAAATGTTTCCATAGACTTCTGAGTTCATTTTACCATCGTATCATCAGTTATGTCATCAATAAAGATGAGTGAGCCTGCCGCAGAAGCAGCCAGCCCAGCACAAGAGATGATACTACTGTGATTCATAGATCTTGTGTAGTTTGGATCATAAGCAGATTGTTTCTTTCTTTCTCCACTTGGGCCTTTCTATCACTTTGGTAGAGCTAAATCTTGGTGTCTCAACCCATCAGTCGTTGTTCCAGAACTTCTGTGGTTCATCTTCGCACAAATTTGAACCTGGTTTTCTAATTCTTACTGCTGACGAGGGCTTTGCATCTTGTGGTTTGGACTCTGTGTTTCTGCTTCTTCAAACAATGTTTGTAATACTATGTCTCTAAATGTTTTCGCCTCGCTTTGCTCTGGTTTTGATGTTGATTTATCCTTTTATCAAGTATAGTCTTCATAAACTTGCCGTTCCAATATTTTTGTAGTAGATTGTTGTGTCCCACTGAATAACAAATGTAAACCCCACAGTGGTGCTGCAAGAAAAGTCAGGAGATCACCAGCGTCATTAGCACGCATCCTCTGCTAAACATTCTGGGACAGAGTGACACTAACCCAAAGCCATGTTAACAGTACTGCCAAATTTAGGGGTATGAAAACGTTAAAGTTAGTTACAGTACGTAAGTAAGGATTCGCCTTTAGTTCTACATCAGAGCCATGTAGATCCTGTCACCTCAGTCGGGATAGAGCTTTCTGTTTGATACAAAGTAAGACTGACAGTTTGCAGGCCACATTAATAAGGGGCTCCTCGCTCATATTTACATGATACAACTTGTAGGTGGCTAAATGGAATATATATGTGACTCTGGCTGTTTTTCCATTTGGTGCTTAAAAAATGTTTTATTTTTCTGACATTCAAAAAAACAAGACTGGGGAAAGATGACAAAAGAGAGATTTAAAGAGTGGGAATGTGAGAGGCAATCAATAAAACCGTTTTTAGTGGACAGTGGTGTTCCACTCAGTTGGCATTTCACCTCTGAAAGGCCATTTAAATCATTTTCTATCTACTGCTCTCAATAACTGATAAGCCTCTGGCCAAACTTCAATCAGCTGCTGAAAATGAAGGAGCAGGGTAAAGCCCTGTTCACTCTGATCTTTAGACTGAGAAAGGTGCATAGTGTTGAAAAGCAGAGTGTGTTTAAATTGCGGCTGATGCCCAGAAAGCTGCAGGGTGGACAACAAGAAGGGGAGCTTTGACAACAATTGAGACAACAACATCTTGCTGTCAACAGTGACAGCAAGATGAAGTGAGGTGAGCTGATTTGTGGCATATGACGTGAAGGACACTGGAAGAGCACGGCACAAAATGAAGGAAATTAACAGGCGAGGGTTGGGTACAGAGTTGGAGGATCAATGAAATAGGACAGACTGCTGAGATGGGAGCTCGCCTGGTATGATAAATTAGTTAGCACCGTGTTAAATGCTAACTCCATGTGATTTGGCACTGGGGAAGTGAAGGCCCTGCTCTCTCTGCTACACCTATCCTCCATCTCCGCGCTGTCTGCCTGACTAAAGACCAACTGTGCCTGTCCTGCTGCGCCAGCCTCTGCAAACTCAGATTTTGTCAGCACAAACTGCAGTGAAATAACATTTCCAAATTTAAAAAAAAGAGCTCGATTGGCTCGTTTTATCAAAGTATTCTCTGTAGCTCAAAGCCCTACTGATAAGTAGGGTGTTAGGAAAGATGTCATATTTATATATCTCCATGACCTAAAATCCCAAAGAGGGTTTAAAATGCAAGCTACAATAAAACATATGATTGCTTTTAGGTTATGTTATTTTTTTAACCTTTATCTAACCAGATTTATTTCTACAGAGAAACTGACTAAAAATTTCATAATGGTTTCACAGACACAGCCAGGTCAGACGTATCCACGTAGTTAGTTGGTTCTGATGTTTGTAAAAACAATGAAGCAAACAGGTGCTTTTTTCACATAGCAACTCGACATTTGACTTCCTAGATCTGCCACAATCAATTGAAAAGCTTAATCTGTGGAGGAAGTATAGAAAACCTCTATACAAAATTAATGGCTCATTTTCTGGAAAACCTTTGCAGCACCTGGCAAGTTTTCAACTTGACAAAAGGGCAGACATTTCTGAGTGATGATGAGATGGTTGGAATCTGGTAAATTGACAGAATTCTCCTTTAAGAGATTCACTTGGCATGTTAAATCGTGTTGATTGGACACAGAATCAAATATAGCAGTTGTATTCACACAGCCAGGAGGATTAAAAGGCAATCTAATTACTTACATCTCCATGAAAACAACCTCTCTGGAGGTGGAAGAACACAGTAGAGGAAGCAGTGCCATGAGGGAACATACAGCATATGTGGGAAGAAGAACTGCCCGTGATATCTTTTTGAATTTATTTTGGATGTTTGTTTCCTTGAGCCTGGGCTAATCCCAGAATGCTTTTGACAAAGGTGGTCTTGTGACCTGACTGGACACATGGGTCCATAAATCATTTTAACACAGCCCGGTTAGGAGCCAGCCATGGACTCTTTAGCATAATCAATTTGTCCAAAAGTATATGGCATCATCTCAGATCCCATGCTTAGCATAACAACAGCATCAGATCAATACGGTGATGTAGTCTATGGACATGGACTTCAAATAGAATACACAAGCTGCATAGTCTCTTGTCCTTGTCTGGTCGCACTCTCTTCATTTTGAACAATCTTGAGCTCTATCTTTCATCCATTCATAGTAACTTTCTCTCTTCTTAACTCCTCCAGTGTATGCTCAAATAACATGACATGACATTGAAACAGAATAGGAAAGAAGGAGATAAAAAGATTATGGCAATTCAGACCATCTTACCAGGTGATGTAACATCTGTCACAGAGAAAAGTTTGAATAGAGGAGGAATGGACAAAAAAAATTCAAAAATTAAGCATGAGAGAAACAGAAAGAGGCTAGATTCAATCAAAATAGGACTGAGAGGAAGTCAGGGATTTGAAAAGCATTCCACTTATTTCATGACCATAGGCATTAGGTTTTGATGCATTTTGAAGCAGAAACCCTGTAAGCCCATTTTCCCCAAATTGCATTTGCATTCGTGTTGATCAAAAAGGGGGATAGATTAAGTGAATGTGCTTAAATAAGTATATTGGGGAGGTCTCCACCACTGGCAACCATTGCTCACAGTTAACTATCCCATCAGTTCAATTTTGTCATTAGTTTGCATGTCACACGGTTGATTTCAAAAGGGGCAACTGCAGCTGATCATTAAACTAACTATCTGATGGTAAAACATTATTTGAATAACACTGTGCAGACTGTGTGAAAAAAAAAAATCAACAAAGGAATGGGTATTTAAAGGGAAGAAAAACTCTCCAATCTATTGTGCAAGGCTATGAAAATCAATTAAGCGTTGCTAAAGGCTGAAGTGCTGATTGCATTATAACATATGGAAATTACTGAGCAGCACGGCCGTCCTACTGCACAATTCTCTGCTGGGGGAAGATATCTCTTTTTGTACCAGCATAATGATGTTTTCCAAGATGGTGGCAAGCTGGTAACCATAGCTACAAGGGCGATCCTTGGTAGGGTAGACAGTGTAAAAGGGACAGTGAGGACGGTCGGGAGGAGCACATTCACACCCGCAGAAGACAGGAGCATAAAGTAAGGCAGGCTGAGAATATAAAACAGTGAGAGGATAAAGGAGACAATGGGAGATAAAGATTTACAGATGTTTGAAGGGGGGTAAAGGGCAGGTGAGAGGTGTGATGTCAATGAAAGGGTTGAAGTGAGAGGTTGGACGTGGGACAGGGAATGGACAATTCTCTTCCTTTTTCCTTGTACGTGTACTTTTTAGGGAGCATGAACATGACAGAAAATGAGTGGGAGTGAGTTTAAGAGAAACAAAGCCAGAGTCAGAACAAGTGGGCGGGAGAGGTTAAAAACTGACAAGGTCCAAAGTGACTTCTTCAGTTTGTTCTGATCCAACAATCCACTCAGGGGAGTGGCAGCTAGGGAAGAGGAAATGCCAACAATGCTTCACTTTTTAGATTTTAGCCAAAAAAAAAATCGAAATGTGGAGCGGAGCAGCAGGGGCCATGACAGTTTTATAAGGAGATGCTGGTAACTGGGCCGCATACAGACTAATAAATCTTTCATTAAAAGGCCTTTTGAGAATGTTTCAAAGATGAGATGATTATCTTTTCACTCAGTTTTTTTTTGTTTCAAATCAAGTTATGCACAGTGTTGTTCTTTGTGACATTTAAGTTTCCTTGCTCTGCTTTTTCCAAGCCACAGGCCATTTCACCTCTACTCTGCACAATTCTCTCCATCCATTCCTTAAATAGGAATAGAAAATTCAATTAAACAAATAATGACTTGAAGCATTATTTCACATCACATATAGGATATGAAATCTGGGGGTGTCAATTGTTAAAAGAAGTGAGCTTGCCAGATTTCTGTAACCTGCTTTTCATCTCTAGAAGAGCATAGTGGCTCAAACGCCTACTAGTCCTCATCTAGCATAACACACCTGGATTTTCAATCGAGCTGTCGGGTTTTGCTGCACTAAAAGTTTTTTTAAACTGTCCATTTAGAATGTAATAGCAATACAGGAGTGCAATGCAAAATACAAGCCGCATGGGTTGTAAAACACAGAATATTAATACAAATTTAACAGCGGGCATTCGGGTCATTTTTGACAGCACTGGATATGAATAGATTTGGTATTCGGCTTATTAACTGTGGTGATTTTGTGGTTACAGTCATGTTTTCTCTTTATTTGAGATGATCCTTGATATACTTTCAATTATGACATGAGCTCAATTTAAGTTTAAGAGAGAGATATGAGTGCACAGCAATGTCTTCTACAACACAGATAATTAGGTAATAACTTATTAAAAATGAAAAAAAAGTGTAAGCTACAAGAGAGAGAGCGTGAGAGAGAGAAAGACAGAGACAGAGAGACAGTGAGAGAGAGAGACAGACCCAGAGAGAGAGAGCGAGGCCGAGAGAAAGACAAAGACAGAGAGACAGAGACAGACAGACAGAGACAGAGAGTGAGAGAGAGACATAGAGAGAGACAGAGAGACACTTCCGGAAGACTTCCACAAAGATACGCAAAGAAGTGTTTAAGAGTCCTGCTACTTGGTGCGTTTGGACCGAATTAATTGAAGTTTTATAAGAGATGAAAAGCACAATGAAATACTTCTTCACCAGTGCACACTCATTATACCCTGAGAAACACACCGTCACTGATCACAGAATACTTTGATGCTGCCTTACCACAGCTATTTGAGCAGAAAGAGTCTGGTAATTTTGCAGCGCACTAAATGTGTTTAATTTGAGAGCTTGAGATTGGCTTAAGAAGACATCATGATCCTATTGTATCATGAGCCTGATGACTGCATTCACACATGGTTCACTTCTCCTCTGCGTGACCAAAAACAAAACCGGCCCCAAACATTAAAGAGCTTTTGTTTCATTTATACCATCATAAGACAAATGCAAGACAACATTGAGAGCAAGAAATGGATAAGTATATGCAAAGACAAAAAGATTGTAAAGGACAATAATGAGCAAATACAGATAAATTACATAAGCTCAGGAAACTATGGAAAACAGAGAATTTCACTAAAAGGCTTAGTGGCGCTTTCTAAATTGTGCAGAGCCTTGGAGGCCTTAAATGTATTCTGGAGTCAATTCATTTGTGTTAAGTGAAATCTATAAATCAATTTTAATTTCAATTGGTGATGACTGCTTTAAAAAAAAAAACTAAACAAAAAACTAAACAAGGAGTAATGATCTCTTTTCCTGGAACCAACTAAAAGCCTGACTGCTGAATTTATCAGTATCAGAAATACTGTCTGAGTAAAGAGAGCAGCCAACAGTATAAGTGAAATGAACTCTTCACAGCAAAGACTCCATTTTGGAATATTTTTTTTTTTTGGAACTTAACAACTCAAGACACTTGGTCGAAAGCCTGACATTTCATGTGCAGGGCTTGACATCTAGTTGAATGCATCAAACAAGCTGAAAGTGAACGCATCCTAACTTGTTTGGTTCCCTGAGCAGAGAAGCATGCTTGCTCACAAGAAATCCAAAAGATTTTCCCCAAGTTGAAGTAGATTTATACCAGTGTAATTAACAGGCACTGATTTATTGCTAATAGCTGCAGTGTTCATGGCCCTTTGTAAAGGCCTGAGTCAAGCAAATCCAAAGTGCTAAGTGTCTGGTTCAGCATCCAACTTTCACTCCAGTGACTCACAGATATTTAAACATTTACTGTGCATCAGTCTTATACCACTTGCTGTCAAAAGCATCACAATATAATACAAAATGTTGTATTTTACAGCAATAAATTATTTGACAATTATTTGAAATGTAGACAGAATATGTACAGTGCCTATAAAAAGTATTCAACCCCTGATGTTTCCCCCTATATTTCTTTAAAACACTGAATCAAGGTCAGTATAATTTGACTTTTTTGACATGTCACAGATTTACACTTATTAATGTAACTTGAAATAAAACGTTTAATGTAGGTGACTGTGTAGGTATTTACTTCTTTAGGTGAGTATTTAGTACATTGATGTGTGGCCCCTATTACAGCAGCGAGCCCGTGTGGACATCTGGACACTGCAATTTGTCCCCATTCATCTTTGCAAAACTTTTCAGGTTGCATGCGGCTACAGATTCTTCACAGGATTAAGGACTGAGCTAATGCTAAAGCTCTGGCCACTTCAGGACCTAAGCATTGTTATCTTTAACAATGGAAAACATCTTTTTCCAAGTTGCAGATTTCTTGCAGACTGCATCAAGTTTTCCTCCAGGTGATATTTTGCTGCAGTCATTTACTCTCTACCTTTACAAGCCTTACAGGGCCTACTGCCGAGAAACACCCCAACAAAAAGATGCCACCACCGCGCTTTACAGTGAGGACGGTGTGTTTATGATGATGTGCAGTGTTTGGACCAAACAATCTTGTTTCAGTCTTCCACGTCAGTGGCTCTCTTTTTGCCACTCTCCCCCCTAAAGCTTGGAACCTATGAAGAACCCAGGCAACAGATGTTGTGTGTAGAGTCTCCCCCATCACCTCCACTAAAGTTTGGAACTTCTTCCGAGGAGACATACAGTAGGTGTCAGATTTTGTGGGTTGCCTACTCTAGGCTGATTTAAACATGTGCCAATTGAATAGCAGTCCAAGGGATATTTAGTGACTTGCAAGTTTTTCTTATATCCATCCTGACAAATATGTTTACTAATACGTTTCACAAAGTCACTTGGAGTGTGGTTTTCTCTTCTTGGTGTGGTTGTGGCCAGGATACTGATTCACTAGTGATTGGAAATTGCAGATAAAGGTGTATATCAAGGTCAATAGAATTGTTTTTGGGTCACTACAGCTCACCTGCAACACTAATCATTAGCAATATGGGGTAGTTTGTGATGGAATTTCTATTTGATGTCGATTTTCTTTTTAACTAACCGGCGTTTAAAAAGATGTCTTAGTGTTGCAACAGGCCGTCACCTTGCCTAGGAGGCAACCTACAGGATAGCTCGCCTTTAAACTGCATAATCTCTTACTGTGGTAGAAGACAGCATGTAACCAGATAAACCGCAGTGTTTATGACGTGAATGCTGTTACTATTATATAAGCATATCCATCAGACTCCACCCCCCAAACAAAACTCTGGTTAGAGGCTGGAGAAAGCTTTAGCTGATTAAGGTCCCTGTATATTACCACAGATGTGGCTGTAATCTCAGTTTCACTTAGCAGAACCTAGTAGTCAGATGTGCGCGGGCGTGGGATTACAATGACTGCTGGTCCAGATAAACCCCCCAGCAGCCCGTGGACACACTAAATACACAGAGTAGAGAAATCTATTTGAATGTGTACAGAAATCCCACAAATTAAATTACTCTGCAACACCATTACCTTTTGCTGATGTTGTAATATTGTAAAGGGATCAAGGCAACATCATACAAACTAAGATCCTAACAGATTTCCATCAATACCCAGACTCTGATCTCATTTTCACTAAAGCAATTGATCTTTGGTTCAACACCCCCTCCCGTGACCCAGCACTTCTTAATGGGAAAAAATAATGGGTTTTCCTCTTGCTTTATGAATCACAATAACAAAAGCTTTTAGCAGCCAAACTGGGCAGCCAGATGTAACCAAAGACAGGGAAATGAGGACAAAGCAAACGGAAAATGTAAATCACTTTGCCGGGCTCAGCAGTGCTGTGACAGATGCCCGTATAGAGGTCAAGAAAGAACAGGCCAAAACACTGGTACTATACATGGTTTGGTACTATACTCTATACTTTTGACAGTCAAAACATGTCAAGATTGAGAGAAGCGTGAAAGGGAAAAAGTGGTTTTAATGTCGTGGAAGGACTTGGCAGTTGTTAAATGATGGCATGGTTTGCAGCCACGTTGTCCAGTAAAATTGTTGTTAGAAATAGCCAAGACTTATTGTTTTGTGGGCTTTTATGTCTATACAGCAGTTGTGAAGTATACGTACAGCAAATACAACAACTAGCAGTTGTGTTTTTACACAGTATAACAAATTAAAAAAGTATGTACTTTTGGCACCAAGGTGAAGTGGTGTTATGGCTGGTGACTGAGCTGATAGTGTTTGTGTTTTCTTTGAGGTAGTGTGGAGCTGGACTTCAAGCAGCAGGAGGACAAGCTACAGCCGCTGATGAAGAGGATTTGCCCCACGGAGGATGCCCACTTCGGCTCCCTGCCTTACCCCCAGGAGGCCTTCACATCCACCCCAAAACGCAAGTCCAAAGCTGACTCCAAAAAGCACGCTCGCTGGAAACTTTGGTTTCTGTGACCTGCTACATATACATAGGATGCGACTGTCTCATCATCTGTATTTGGTTTATCTATCGTCTTCTGTTTTATCACATCTCCTCGGCTTTTTGTAGACCTGACTGCCAGTAATGATGGAGTTCTCCACCACTGGATACTGAACCCTTTCCCAGAGATAAAGAGGATGTGGATTCCATGAAGGATTCTAAATGTCATGCTTACCAAAATGGATTTAGGTTTATTTTGAACTAATTTCTTTAAACAGGGTGTGAAATGACACCAGGACAACATATTTGAAGATCAGAAGGTGAGAGGACATTTGCTATTTGCATTTATTTTTCTAGCTGACATTAATGGAGTTCCATCCTTTGATAATGATTTTGTGACAGTCACATTTCTGCTCACCAGTTGGGACTTTGTCTTTCATCCCAGCCTCCAGGAGAGGTTGGAAGGTTAACCTTGATGCTACATCAACAGCATATCACTGCACTGCAAAGCACAATTAACACTTTTCAGGATACATTTTCACCAGAATAACTGAAAATAACTATTTTGAGAATTAACTCATAAATGTAGATCACCTATTAAGTATGACAGATTGAAGACTTTCAATATATCTGAAGAAGAGAC